>NC_067437.1:7447500-7747500 GCF_009764475.1 Pristis pectinata
ACATCCTCTTCAGCTAAATCACATTCTTCCTATAGCTGGGTGACTAACTTAAATCCTTATTGCTTTTTTTGTTTCAGATTGCTCAGTTAACATCACATTGAGAGAGGGATGGGATATCCAAGGCAATGGCAGCACACCGTATTTCCCCAGTTACTACCCACCCAACGCCCACTGTACCTGGTACTTCACTGTAAGTGCACTGCACGCTAACACTGAGCTCTCCTGCCTCTTGGAGTATTGCGTACAATGTTGGTTACCCTGTTATAGGAAAGACATCATTAAGCTGGAAAGAGTGCAAAGGAGATTTACATGAATGTTGCCAGGACTTGAGGGCCTGAGTTATGGGGAGAGGTCGGGTGGGTTAGGACTTTATTCATTGGAGTGTAGGGGACTTTATAGAGGTGTATAAATCATGAGAGGCATATATAGGGGGAGAATCTTTTTCTCAGCGATAGGGAATCAAAAATCTAGAAGGTGTAGGTTTGAAGGAGAGAGGGGAAAACTTTAATGGAGTCCTGAGGGGCAACTTTTTCGGGAGGTGGGTATATGGAACGAGCTGCCAGAGGAAGTAGTTGAGGCAGGTACAATGACAGTGTTTAAAAGACACTTGGACAGGTACAGGGACAGGAAAGGTTTAGAGGGGTATGGGCCAAATGCAGGTAAATGGGACTAGTTTAGATGGGCATCTCGGTCGGCATGGACGAGTTGGGCCGAAGGGCCTGTTTCCATGCTGTATAACACTATGACTGCAGTACTGTGGGTGGGAACTAGCTGTGACTTATAGGATGGCTCTAGATTACAGGTCGAGGATTCTGTAAGAAGTCCAGGCTGGGGACTTTCCGTGCACGAGAGTCCTCTCTATTACGTGAGGTGTGGTGTTTACCACGAGGCAACTGGGAGAGCTGCTGCCTCACAGCTCCAGGAACCCCGGTTCAATACTGGTCTCTGGTGCTGTCTGTGTGGAGTTTGCACGTTCTCCCTGTGACTGCATGGGTTCCCTCCCCTCCACCCAACCCCACCCCCGCGTGCTCTGGTTTACTCCCACCTCCCAAGGATTTGCTGGTTGGTTAATTGACCGCTGTAAATGACTGCTCGTCACAGGATGGGTGTGTCAGAGAGAGTAAGTTGCAGGGTTGCAGGAAAATGAAGAGAGAGAGAATGGGATTAATGGGATCTAGAGAGACCGCTGATGCTGGAATCTGGAGGAACAGACAAAATGCTGGAGGAACTCAGTGGGTCGAGCAGCAGCTGTGGAGGGGAAGGATTGGTCGACATTTCAGGTCAAAACCCTGCATCAGGGCACCAATTACTTCCCTGGGAGGCAGCATGGACCGGATGGGCCAAATGTCCTCCTCCTGTGTTGTTATGAGATCACAGCCTGCGAATTTGCCAGTACTCAACGGCTGTCTTGTTTTGGGGTCAGGGAGGTTGCGATGAGAGGAGTGACCGTGGTGTGATGTGGGGACTGGGTTCCCGAAGGATGAAGGTGAGCCATTGACTTACCAAAGGGAGTCTTGGTCCAGGAAGACCACGTTGCTCCAGGAACACCCAATGACCAGTGGTCCTGGGACAACAGTCCCCATCCAAGACTCCATGAGCAGCGCTCCACAGGGAGTGAATGTCACCCTTCACTCCTGCTGTGACACTGAGGTTCACGAGTTCCCAGTGAGAGGGACACACAATACCCAAAGTGCTGGTTATTGTGTCTTACTCCAGGGATAAATGATTTTCAACCTGTAGGTTAAAGAACCTTTTATATTTGAATTTTTAGACGTGGGTGTGGTTCTATTTGACGTATTCTCCCTGATGGCCGGGAACTAATATTCATTCTTCTCCTAGCAACACTGAATGTGAGGGAGCTTGCTGTGTACATATTGGCTGTCTTCATTATAGCAGTAACCACATTTCAAAATTGGCTTGAAAATCAAAAAATAAAACTGCAGATGCTGGGAATTTGAAATAAAAGAGTCAGAATGTTGGAAACACTCAGCAGGTCAGGCAGCATCTGTGAAGAGAGAAAAACAGAGGTCGTTTCACCGGAACAGTCTGCTCAAGTGTTAATCCTGTTTCTCTCTCCGTAGATGGTGCCTGACCTGCTGAGTGTTTCCAGCATTCTCTGTTTCTGTGCAAATCTTGTGTGGAGCCATCAAACATAGATCTGAAGATAGAATAAAAAAAGAAATGATCTTATTCTACATCAAGCACTGGTTATCCCATGTGGTGGGGTGAAGCACTGGTACCTGTGCCTGTTACACTGTGGGACAGAGCCACACAGAGCAACAGAAATTGCACTGGCTCTAGGAAATCCATGAATAAGGAGATATCTAGGGCACTAACCTCAACGTTGTTACAACTGCAGAATATTATCTGATTTTGGAGTTACCCTAATGTTGATCTATAATAGCATCCACTTGTACAATCTGACAGGCCATTGTTCTACAGTGGGTCAAATTCCTCATTCAATGAAGTGAATGAGATTAAAAAATAAATATGGACGTTGGAAACATAAACTGAACTTGGTCCAACTAACGAAATTACCCTGCTGTTCCCACATTGGACCCACACACCCACCCCAACTGCTCACATCCCCCGTGATGTAACCACGGTTGGACTCGTGTCGGGTGGATTGAGAGAAATTATTCCCACTAGGGATGTGGGACAGTGTACTTTAGACCTGGTCTTCAACTGAAGTTAGGATGCACTCGATGTTCGAAGTTCTTTTCTGAAAATGGCAACTGATGCTGGGTTTTTGGAAATTGGACCTCGATAATATCTCTTAACCTGAGATATTAAGTCATTACAGGTCAAAGAGAGGATCAGCCTCTGATCCTATGCTCCAACTGTCTTATACTGACACAGAAGGAGGCCATTTGGCCCATCAAGTGCATATTAACTCCTGGGAGTGCAATCCCTTCAGTCCCATTCCCCCTCTCCTTATTCCCTGTACCTCTGCAAGTCATCGTGTCTCACACCCTCCCATCAACTGCCCTTTGATTCTCTGTACCATAAACCTACACTGGGGGTAATTTACAGCGGCCAATTAACCAACCCACCCATCTTCAGGATGTGGGAGGAAACCAGAGCTCCCAGGGAAACCCGCACCATCTCAGGGAGAATGTGTAAACTCCACACAGACAGCAGCAGAAGTCAGGACTGAACCCGTGTCCCTCGTGCTGTGTGGCAGCAGTACTAACTGCTGTACCAATGCAAGACCCTCGAGGGATACATAGACTCTTTTCTCCATCTCCTTTCTTTTTCAATCTTTTTATTAGTTTTCAAATTAATACAGATTAATATATAACGTCAATGTTTGTTCATGTAATACAAAGAGATCGGAAGAACAATCATGGCATGGATAATCATAAAGAACAATAAAGTATATAAAAAAATCTGTAGATCCAACGATCTCTTAGTGAATGAATATAATATAAAAGAAAGGAAAGAAAAAGATTTATTATAAAATATAAAAGAAAGAAAAAAAAATCCCCAAAACAATAAGAAAATTTATAAACAATATATCAAACCAAACTAAGCTAAAGAAAAAAAAATTCAAAAAAAAACAAACAGAAAAAAAAACTGGACTAAAAATTCTCAGTAGAAACAGAGTAATATTATGTCGTCAACTCCATTCCTCTAAGTTGAAAAGTTATTACAAGGGGATCTATATCATGCGAAAATATTGAATAAATGGACTCCAAACTCCCTCAAGTTTAAGCGAAGGATCAACAGTACCACTCCTAATTTTTTCCAAGTTTAAACACAATATAGTTTGAGAGAACCATTGAATCTCCATCTCCAATATTTAAGTTTACATCTAGGGTAAACCAGTGTCCCCGCTCCATGCCCTTCCTGCAATGCCCGATTCACATCACCACCCAGTGTGCGTGTGGGTAATACCCCCATCGAGCACGACTTCCTGACTACAGTCCCTAATCTGCTCTTTACTCAGCTGTCACAGCGAAAGGCCAGGGGCCTGATTCACTTTCTGTATGTCCCACCTCACCCACAGGTCCCATCCCTTGACTATGGAATCACCCTGTGGTTTGATGGCTACAAGTTGGACACACCGTTGTTCAGAGAACCCTGCTCCCAAGGCCAGTGGATAGTGCAAAACCGGAAGTAAGTTCAACGTCTTCTGTACATGTCTTTTTGCTTTCTTTTCCAACGCTGGTTCCTCTTCATCCTCCTTCCATTTGGAAGCTTTCTTCCTGGGTCACTCCTAATGACATGGCTGACAAATCCCAGAAATATTCCCAACATTTAAAGAAAACGTGGATAATATAGCATCTTCCTCCACCTCAGGATGTCTCTGCAGCTCATTACGTGTCATTGTGGTTGTGATGTGGAAACTAGTTTGTGCACAGCCAGCAGGGGTCTGTTTCTGAAAGGCGTCACCTCTGGCAACGCTGCACTTCCTCAGTACCACACTGGAGCATCACTTTGAGCTTGGTTTCCTGGAGAGGGACTCGAACCTACAACCAAATGAGCGAGAGTTCCTTCTACCAAGCTGTGAACCACCCCTTGTGCTCCATTGAACTGGATCGAGAATTCCTCCCTCATTCCCTGGTTGGCAGAGGGCAGTTCTCCATGTGGATCCCATCCCACAGTCCGGAGCGGACATCCCTATGAGGAACCCAGCTCTTCCACACAGGAAATTCAGAAACTTTCAAATGGTATTGATATTGGTTTATTATTGTCACTTGTACCAAGGTACAGTGAAAAACTTGTCTTGCATACTGATTGTACAGGTCAATTCATTGCACAGTGCAGTTACATTGAGTTAGTACAGAGTCCATTGAGGTAGTACAGGTAAAAACAATAACAGAACAAAGTGTCACAGCTGCAGAGAAAGTGCAGTGCAAAATGGTCCTTAATCTAAGACAAAAATGAGAGAAGATATTCAGGGCACTCATTGGAGGTACCGGCCTTGAATTGGTGATAGTCTCCCTGACAGAAGCACTGTAGATTCAACATCCACTCCAGAAGTTTGAGCTTATAATCCGGGTGAATCCCAGTGAAATGTTTTGGGAGCTGACAGATTCTATTTTCCCACTGTAAGAGATCACCTGGACTTACCAATGGAACAGTGAGTCCTGGGCAGATTAGTGACCACTGGTGATCCAAACCCCAGACAGATATCCAGAGCTGGTACTTCAGATCCCAGTACAGCAATTTCTGAATACTCCTAAAATTAAACTAGAATCAGAAAGCTTAGTTGTGAGAGGTTTGCTGCAGGACACTGGGGTTCTTCAATGTTGTGTAATTGAACATCATTTTTTCCATGTGAGACAATTATAACCGTAACCGGATCCTTTGGTACCAATTAAAAGATTTATCCAGAACCAGTTCCGCAATAGGGCTGCCCAGGATGATGTCACTCCGCACACAACATTCCCTATGGAGCACTGTGGGGGAACTGGACAGAGTTAAACCCTCAGGATGTCAATGAAATACTTCCATCATCCTTAGTCAGAACCCATCCCGAAAGATCCCACCTCAGAACCAGAATCAGAATCAGAATCAGGTTTATTATCACTGACATATGTTGTGAAATGTGTCAGTTTGCAGCAGCAGTACAGTGCAAGACGTAAAGATATAAAAATTACTATAAGTTACAAAAGTAAAGAAATAGTGCAAAAGGGGAACAGCGAGGTGGTGTTCATGGACCGTTCAGAGATCTGGATGAAAAACATGATGATGCTGGAGGAGCTCAGCAGACAGAGGGGAAGAAGCTGTTGCTGACCTGCTCTGACCCACAACCCCGTGCCTGACCCCCCCCTCCCACACCGACACACAGCCCACCCTCATACCCCTCCACAACTGCCAGAACACTAGTCCCAGTTTTCTCTGTCCCCCCCCCCCCAGCTGGGCTCCCAACTACCCCACTGGACTCCTCCTCACCACCCTGAAATCGGGGTTGAGTGGGTGGGTACATTGTGGGAACAGCAGGGTAATTTCGTTAGATGGACCAAGTTCAGTTTATGGTTTCCAACGCCCATTTTTATCTTCTAATCTCATTTCACCTCATTGAATAAGGAATTTGACTCACTGTAGAACAATGGCCTGTCAGATTGTACAAGTGGATGCTATTATAGATTAACATTAGGGTAACTCCAAGGTCAAATGATATTCTGCAGTTGTAACAGTGTTGACTGAACTCCCCTCAAAGGGCCCAACACCCCTACCCTGAACTCCACTGGGGCCCGCACAACCTCGCTCCCACCTTTGACCCTATGGTGACCTGCAGGCCTCATATATCAGCACTGATGGTTCCTACCACAGCCCACCAGCTGAACTTGCTCACGGCTGGCCAACATCCCCTCCACTCCCAGTACATTTCCAAGTCTCTGCTACAGGGTCCTGACCTGCACCAATCCTTCACCTGTTGCCCTGGGCTCCAGGTTTAATCATGCAACAATTTTCTCAACTTTGTTCTCAAATCCTGCCAGGACTACATCTGTAACCTCCCCCAATCCTGTACCCCGGGAACCTTCCTTCCTCCATTTCTGGCCTCCTGAATCTCCCTCTGGCAGCCGTGCCTTCAACTGCCTGGGCCCTGAGCCCTGGAATTCCCTCCCTAAACCTCTTCCCCTCCCACCTCTCTCTTCCTTTCAATTGGGAATTGGGAATTGGTTTATTATTGTCACATGTACCAAGGTACAGTGAAAAACTTTGCTTGCATGCCATCAATACAGATCATTTGACAACATCAGTACATTGAGGTAGAACAAAGGGAAAACAATAACAGAATGCAGAATATAGTGTTACAGTTACAGAGTGTAAAGTGCAGTGCAGGCAGACAATAAGGTGCAAGGCCATGACGAGATAGATTATGAAGACATTTGGACAGGTACATGGATAGGAAAGGTTTAGAGGGATATGGGCCAAATGTGGACGAATGGGACTAGCTTAGATGGGAATCTTGGTCGGCATGGACCAGATGGGCCAAAGGGCCTGTATGACTCTATGACTAACTCAGCAGGTCAAGCAGCATTTGTTGGTCCTGATGCAGGGTGGGTGGGGCCTTTGATTATGTTGACTGTTTTTCTGAGGCAGCGAGAAGTGTAGACAGAGTCCATGGAGGGGAGGCTGGTTTGCGTGACGGACTGAGCTGTGTCCACATCTCTCTGCATAAGTAAGAGGGTGTTTCACTTACCTTACAGATCTCCAGGTCTGGCACTGGGTGAGTTAGACCAGGGTCATCCTGAGGATTTAACTCGCGGTGCTCCATAAGAAACGTTGTAAGGGGTCTGACAGCCCTATTCCAGAGCAACTAACAATCTGCTGGAGGAACTCAGTGGGTCAGGCAGCGTTTGCGGGGGAAAGGAATTGTCAACATTTTGAGTCAAAACCCTGCATCAGGACCAACAAATGCTGCTTGACCTGCTGAGTTAGTCATAGAGTCATACAGGCCCTTCGGCCCAACTGGTCCGTGCCAACCAAGATTCCCATCTAAGCTAGTCCCATTTGCCCGCGTTTGGCCCATATCCCTCTAAACCTTTCCTATCCATGTACCTGTCCAAATGTCTCTTAAATATTGTTAATGTACTTACCTTAACCATTTCCTCTGGCAGCTTGTTCCATACACTGAGTTCCTTCCAGCAGATTGCTCCAGATTCCAGCATCTGCAGTCTCTTGTGTCTCCAGCTCTACTCCAGAATTAGTTCTGGTCATGTCTGGGCGACTGTATTGAAAGGACCTAGTTATGGTTATAATCAGGATTCACTCATGGAATAATTAATTTTCAATTACACAGCTTTGGAGAAACCCTGTGTTGAGCTTCTCACGACCAAAGTTTTCTGTGGTAACTCTCTGTGAGGAATCCTGGGAGCTTATGGTATGTTTAAGGCGCTATGTAAATGCATGTGGTTTAGGGCTGCCTCCACGAGCAGTTAGTTGACGTCGACCAAGGTTGGTCTCAGAATCCCAGGCCGAGGTGGGAAATTCAGGAGAGATTTCCTGAATTCCAGTTGGTGAAGGATGCTTTTGGCACACTGGCCTTCATCAGTCAGGGAACTGAGTATAGAAGTTGGAAAGTTATGGTGAGGTTGTACAGGATGCTGGTGAGGCCGTGCTTGGAGTATTGCGTTCAGTTTTGGTCACCCTGCTATAGGAAAGACGTTATTAAACTGGAAAGAGTGCAGAAAGGATTTACAAGGATGTTGCCAGGACTTGAGGGACTGAATGAGAGGGAGAGGTTGGGCAGGCTGGGACTTTTTACTTTGGAGCATAGGAGACTGAGAGGTGATCTTATAGAGGTGTATAAAATCATGGGGGGTATAGATAGGGTGAATGCACACTTTTTTTCCTAGAGTTGGGGAATCAAGAACTGGAGGACATAGGTTTAAGGTGAAAGGGGGAAGGTTTATTAGGAACTTGAGGGGCACAGTGGGTGGAACAAGCTGCCTGAGGAAGTAGTTAAGGCAGGTACGTTAACAACATTTAAAAGACAGTTGGACAGGTACATGGATAGGAAAGGTTTAGAGGGACATGGGCCAACTGCAGGCAAATGGGACAAAACTTGGATGGGCATCTTGGTCAGCATGGACCAGTCGGACCGAAGGGCCTGTTTCCGTGCTGTATGACTCTGCTTTTTGGATCATCAATCTGTGGGCGTTACTGGAAACACCGCCAATTTTTGCCCCTTATCTAAGGGGAGGAGGCAAATAAAAGTCAAGCACCTTGGGGGGTCTAGAGTCACAGGTAGGCCAGACTACGTGAGGGTGATGGATTTCCTTCTCTGAAGGACTTGGTGAACCTTGGCTGCTCTCCACTCTATCCCACCTGGGACATGCGTGCCATTGGGATAGAATCAAACTCGCCGTGATGCTTGTGTGCAGATGGAGAATGGGCAGGTGGTCCAGGTGCCAGGACGAGCAGTGCCCACAGAACATCGTGGGCCATTGGCCTCAGAACCTAGGCCTGGCTGAAGCCTGTCCGACTGTGCCTAATGTCACCTCTTCACTGCTTCTCCTCTCTCCCCAGGCTGTGTGGGTGGAGAGTGCTGCAGCCGTACGCGGAGAGAATCTTCGCTGTGGCGCTAACTACGAAGGTGACCTTCAGCTCCGAGGTGACCCTGACGGGGCCAGGGATCCAGTTCCAATACAGCCTCTTCAACCAGTCCAACCGTACGTGTGTGGAGGCAGAGAGATGTTCAATGGTTGGGCCTCGTTGAGATGCTGGTTCCTCCAGCAGTTTGTTTTTTTGCTCCAGATTCCAACATGTGCAGTTGCTTGTGTCTCCAACCATAGGTCTGACCTCCCAACCCTGTCAAACCTCCTCCATCAACAGGTGTCACTGAACTTCTCACCATGTGCTGTGTTGCACTGACACCTTGACCTCCCTCACAGACAGTACGTTCCCAACAGAACAACTCCCCATGCCTGAAAAACTCTCCCCCTCGCTCCTTAATACATCAGTGGCTCCTGTAACCAACAGTTCCGCCTGTGGAAGCAGTTCTGCTTGTTTATAATGCCAGATAATTATGACCTCCAACAACTCTCCCCTTAACATCCTCTGCACCAAGGAGAACAACTTCTGAATCTCCCCCCTGAGAACTCTCTGATCTAAATCAGAATAAAACTAAACCATTAACATTGCAATTAACTTATTCGTGGGATCTGCATGTCGCTGACAAGGCCAGCATTTATTGCCCATCCCTGATTACCCTTTAGAAGGAGGTGGTGAGCTGCCTTCTCGAACCACTGCAGTGAAGGTGCTCTGAAAATGCTCTTGGGATTTCTGGTGCAAGTTATCTACTGAGCCATCCCAGAGGGCCATTAAGAGTGGGTCACCAATCGCTCAGATGTGGGGAGTAGGTATTACTGAACAAAACCTGTTTTAAATCAGCGCAATCGCCATCACCAGGTTCGTTCAAATGCCGCGTTCATTTAACGTAAATCCCACATCTGCTGTGGTAGGATTTGAACCAGCATCTCTGGATGACTAGTCCAGTAACAAGCAGCATGCCACTGTTCCAGTTAATAGGACCCTGTGGGAAAGCTAATAGGACCCTGGAGGTTCCTGTGAGAAAGATGGTCCATTTATAGCGCAGGGTAGTATTCTGACCCCAATAAATATCCAGATACATTCTGGAATGGAGGTGGGAGAAGCCCTCCAACTGGATTTGACGGAGTCAGGCTCACTGGGACGCCATTTGTAACTCTTGTGATGGAGACTCCTACTCTCCTGGGACAGGAGTCGGGGAGTAAGTGACTGACAGTCAAGTATCAACCAATTGGATGATGAAGAGCGAGGGAAGGCGGGGCACCATGAAGATGGACACGTTGTGTCACAGCAGTGGAAGTGAGGGGGTGGGGCGGATGGCAGTCAGGGTCATGTGATGACCCCCAAGGATGTCTCAAGTGAGAGTCGGCAGCTCCTGACTTCTTGACCCTTAAGGTCCTTCGGTTCGAAGGTCAAAGTCAAAGTCGAGTTTATTGTCGCATGCACAGGTACATGTGTGCACAGGTGCAATGAAAAACTTACCTGCAGCAGCATCACAGGCACATGGCAGCAGATAAGCAGCGTTCACAAGGAGAACAATCCCAGCGTGGGATTGCAGGAAGGCAGGGGGCTGAAGGGTGGTCTCGGAATCAGCGAGTCGATCGTAAGATTTAGAGCCAGGTCACGGGCAAGAGCGGAGGGGATTTTTGCCGGACAGTGGGCGGGGAACACGGTTACTGTGTGGAGCCCCAGGATGTCTATAGACAAGACTGTACCTCAGCGAGAGGGCTGCACTTTTCGGGACACAGTGACCAGCCAAGGTATTGGTCAGCTGGACCTGTAAAACTACACCTTGCCATTGACTGTTCCTCTCTCTGTGTTACAGCCTGCCCTGATGGTGTCTTGTGTTCGGTGTCTGGTCTGTGTGTCCCAGAGTGCGATGGTCTGAAGGACTGCAGCAACAATGTGGACGAGAATAACTGCGGTAAAAACATACTTTCCACCTTTCACAGAGGGAGTGGGTGTCAGCTGTGGGACAAGGTCTAATTTTGTAATATTCACCCTCCTGTTCAAATCTCCCCATCCCTTCCCTTCCCTGTCTCTGGAACTTTCTCCAGCTGCACAGTGTTCAATTCTGACCTCAGCTGCTGTCTGTGCGGAGTTTGCACGTTCTCCCTGTGACCGCGTGGCTTTCCCCCGGGTGATCCACGTCCCAGTGATCTGCGGGTTGCTGGGTGAATTGGCCGCTGTAAATTGTCCCCAGTGTGTGGGTGAGGGGTGGAATCTGGGGGGAGTTGACGGGAATGTGGGAGAGAGTGGGTTACGGGGAAATAAATGGGGGAATGAGACAGATGGGATTGCTCTGTCGGCATCGTCTCGATGGGCTGAATGGTCTCCTATGTTGTAAAAAAGTATAAAATATGAGAAAGTCCTCACCACAACCAAAGGGAGCTGCTGCACAGAGCTGTCAGGGCCAGAGTGATCCTCCTGGAATAGTTTCAATTGTTTAGGATGGACATAGAGGAATTTCCCACAACCCCTTCACGCCACAGAATCCTGGATCAACTGAAAAAGGACAAGGAGTCAGCCCCATCACCATTAGACCCATGGCTGATCTACCTCTGCGCCATTTTTCTGCATTAACCTCACACCCCCAGATTCCCTGAATCCATTGACCTGTTTCCCAGGTTACAACCGTGTCTAATGTTCAAAGTAGGTTAGTGGCTTGGAGATGGCGTGAAACATACAGTAAAAATGAAAGTCTGTCATTCTGTCAGTCTCTGTCCCTCTTTCTCTCTCTACCTGCTTGTCTATCTGTTCGCCTGTTACTCCATCAATGTCCATTCATTTATTTGCCTGTTACCTCCTTTGTCCCTCTGTCCCTCAGTCAGTCCATATACTGTTCGCCTGTTGCTCTCTCTGTCCATCAGTCCGTCCATATATTGTTCACCTGTTGCTCTCTCTGTCCCTCAGTCTGTCCATTCATTTGTTCGCCTGTTGTTCTCTCTGTCCATCAGTCTGTCCCTCCATTTGTTCACCTGTTGTTCTCTGTCCATCAGTCTGTCTGTCCATTTGTTCACCTGTTGTTCTCTCTGTCCCTCAGTCTGGCCATCTATTTGTTCGTCTATTACTCCATCTGTCCACCAGTCTGTCCGTCTGTTTGTTCGCCTGTTACTCCATCTGTCCACCAGTCTGTCCGTCTGTTTGTTCGCCTGTTACTCCCTCTGTCCCTCAGTCTGTCAGTCATTTCATCAGTCTACCTGTGTTAGCTTTCCCATCTCCCCCATCAGTTTGCCTGTTTCTCCTCCCAACTAACCACCACATGTGTCAAGAGCACAAATGCAAGACTGAAAGGTGGGACCAGTGGGTCTGCAGATAATGGACCTTTGTCCACACACCCCGTCCCAGCCTGTTTTACTTCCTCTCGTTATCAGTGCCGTGCTCTGTGACCGCACCAGTGGACTACACACGCACTGCGTGTGCAGAGTGAGACATTCAGGCTCGGCCTTAGCGCATGCCCAATGGCCAACTGCCATGGACGAGGCAAAATTCTTTTAGTTCACTCCTGGGGTACTGGCATTGATGACCAGACCAGCTTCTATTGCCCTTGAAAAGACGGTTGGGTAGGGTGGGTTGATGATCGTGGGAAGAGGGTGCTCCCACGGTGATGTCAGAAAGGGAAACAATGAGGAGGAGCAATTCTGGTCTTCACATTAGAAGAATGACGTGGAGTCTTTGGAGAGGGTGCAGGAGAGGTTTACCAGGGTGTGAGCTATAAGGAGAGGTTGGACAAACTTGGGTTGTTTTCTCTGGGGGTTCAGAGGCTGAGGGGAGATCTGATGGAAATGCATGAATTTGTAAGAGGCAGAGATAGGGTAGACATTCAGAGTCTCTGTCCCAAAGTGGAAGTGTCAAATACCAGAGGGCATCACTTTAAGGTGAGAGGGGAAATGTTTAAAGGAGATGTGTGGGGCAAGTTCTTTACACAGAGAGTGGTGGGTGCCTGGAACTCGCTGCCAAGAGAAGTGGTGGAAGCAGATACAATGGCAACATTCAAGAAGCATTTAGGCGGACACGTGAACAGGCAGGGAATGGAGGGATGTAGACCATGTGCAGGCAGTTTAAATTGGGAACATGGTCGGCACAGACATTGTGGGCCGAAGGGCCTGTTCCTGCATGAACAGTGCTACGTTCTGTGTAAGTTTCCGAGTCAGAGAGTGGTGGAGATGGCATTCCCGTGTACCTGTTGAATCGTAGGATCAGTCCTTCTCAGATGTTCCCATCATCCAGTGAGGATCAGCCTCAGCCCTAGCTGTTCTTCCTCGGCAAGGATCAGAGCAGGTTCCCAACCCTCACACTCACGTTACCTGTCAGCGCTGCCCACACCTCCACTCGCATGCAGCCTGAGCGACAAGTGTTGCATTATCCCTCTTCCCAGCGGTTGGACCCAGCACTCTAGGAGAAGACCTCAAGCTCCCTCGGTCCAGAGAGCTGGGTTCCTCCCTGAAGGCCAAGGATCAATTCAAACCAATGTTTGTGGAAGTCCTTGTACCTTATTGCCTGCCTGGGCTGCACTTTCTCTGTGTCTGTAACACTATATTCTGCGTTCTGTTATCGCTTTTCCCTTGTATTACCTCAAAGTACTTATGTTTTGAAATGATCTGTATGGATAGCTTGCAAAACTAAGTATTTCACAATATTTTCGGTACATGTGACAGTAATAAACCAATTCCAATACCAGAGTGCTGTCTGGGTGACGACACAATCCTCTACAGCAGCTTGTCCCAGCACCTGCCCCTCCCTGTAAATTACCCCCGTCCCTATCTGCTGTCAGTCTTCAACATAAACCTTGGCAACAGTTTGAAATTTGTGTTTATGAAAGAGTCAAAAAAAATCATAATGTTGTTTGTTTTAGAAGTAATGCAGTAAATAGTGATAAACTATTATCAGGACGGTGATATCTGCAGGATTGTGGTGATCTTCCCTTCCCATGTGGAACTCTCCCTCTCACTGTCTCCTTCCTCTCTAACCCTTTAGTGGTTGCCCTAAGCTTGGATCCCCAGTTCTCTAGGTCTCCATTCTCCCTCAGACCCCACCTCTCCCCATCATGTTCCACCCTTCCCCCACTCTGTCCATCTCTCAAGCTGCCTCCTCACTCTCCATCCTTGTCCTTTCCTCCCTTGCACTCTCCAGTGGGCCATCCTGCTTCATCCAGTCTCTCTCTCTCCTTCCCTAGTTTGTCCTGCACAGCATCAGTGTACCGGTTCAAGCAACCCCTGTCTATCACTTCACAAGATCTGCAACCACGTGAAGGACTGTGAAGCTAGGAGTGATGAGGAGAACTGTGATGCAGGTGGGTCAGGGTCACTCTCCCGCACCATCAGTGTTGGAATCACTTCTCTAAAGAATCTTATTCACCTGAGCAGCCGGCATCAAAAATTTACAGCGTGCAGTTTGCTCAGTTTGTATTTAGATGTGTGTGTGTGTGTGTGTGTGTGTGTGTGTATGTACATGAGTATGCCTGTGTGTGTGTGTGTGTGTGTGAGTGTGAGTGTGTTTGTAGGCATGTGTGTGTACGCACGCACATGTACGTGTTAATACTGCTGCTGTCTAACTGTGTGTCATTGGGTGCTCCACCTGTAGCCGTGCCATGCGACCTGTTCACCTACAAGTGCGATGATGGTTCCTGTGTGAAGAAAGCAAACCCTCAGTGCGACTATGAGAACGACTGTCACGATGGCAGTGATGAGAAGAACTGTGGTAAGGACCTGTGGTGTGGTGGCTGGGCAGGCTGGGAAGAAACAACAGACTAACAGACGACCTCAGGTACCGCTGCTTAGAGAGAGAAATGAGATGGAAGTTAACAGTCCAGTTATAGAGGGATACCAGAGTGAAGCCTGGTGCCTGAAGCCAGCACCAGATATGCCCAAGGTCTCCCTCTTCCCTCAGTTACTCTGAGGATGTGTCCGGGCCAGTGTTGATTCGCTGTTGTGGGGGAGGAGATGAGGGCAAGGAGAGGTGTGGGTCAGGGGTGGATGGGGGAAGGATTGGTGGGAGGGGTCAAAGGTGGATGAGGGAGAAGAAGGGGAATGTGTTAGGGGGGTGGTGTCGGGGTGTGACACCTCTGAACGAGGTGGGCAAGTCGTGCCAAACTGTGGCTGGGGTATTGTTGGCAGACTCGTGCCCAGAACCTGGATCAAGGCTGCTTGGAAATTGCTTCATTCCAAACCCTTCCACCAATCAGAAGTGAGAAAAATAGAAGCAGGGGCAGGCCTGTCCTGCTGACCCATATCCAGAGTGGGGAACTGCCCCATTGAAGAAAGGATCTCATTGGAGGATACTGTCCAGTCCAAAGAACCTCCAATGCCCACCTCCCCAACCACACACTCCTCCTCCTTCCCCATCTACCCCGTGACCAATCCCACTGAAAGTCATGTCTATCTTCCTGCCCAATCACATCCTCAGAAACCCTCAGCATCCACAAATAGATCTTCCTGAGCCTTGAACCCACTCAGCAGCTGAGTTCCCACTGGCCCCCAAGGACAGAATTCCAAAGATTCCCAACCGTCTGGGTGAAGAGCTGCAAGTTCCTAGGTGTAAATAACACCAACAATTTGGCCTGGACCAGCCAAGTTGACAGTACGGCCAAGAAAACACACCAGCACTTCTACATCCTCAGAAGGCTAAGGAAATTCAGGATGTGCCTGGTGACTCCTACCAATTTTTATAGAAGCACCATAGAATGCATCCTATCCGGATGCATCACAGCTTGGTATGGCAACTGCTCTGCCCAAGAGCGCAAAAAATTGCAGATGGTTGTGGACCCAGCCCAGTCTATCACGGAAACCAGCCTCCCCTCCATCGACTCCGTTTACACTTCCCGCTGCCTCGGAAAAGCAGCCAACATAACCAATGACCCCTCACACACTGGTCATTCTCTCTTCTCCCCTCTCCCATCAGGCAGAAGATACAGAAGTTTGAGACCACGAACCACCAGGCTTAAGGACAGCGTCTATCCCACTGTTATCAGACTCTTGAACGGACCTCTCATACTCTAAATTATGAACTCTTGATCTCCCAATCTATCTGATCGTGGCCCTTGCATTTTATTTGTCTACCTGCACTGCACTTTCTCTGTAACTGTAACACTATATTCTGCATTGTGTTTTTTTTTAAACACCTCGATGTACTTATGTATGGAATGATCTGTCTGGATGGCGCACAAACAAAAGCTTTTCACTGTATCTCGGTACATGTGACAGTAGTAAACCAATACCAATACCAAGATATTTCCTCCCTCAGTGGGATATGACCAAGCCCTTGTGCCAAGACTATATCCTGGTTGCATCTCTACTGCCTGAGGAGCAGCCCCCAGCATCTCCTTGTCACTCCGTTTCATTCTTCTATACTCTAGTATCGCCTCACCCTCCTCAACCCTTCCTCTGTAAATGAAATGGCCAGCTCATTGCTGGCCAGTCCACGTCGGGCTGGGATCCAGCACGGACTGGTAAGGTATTGGTATTGGTTTATTATTGTCACTTGTACCGAGGTACATTGAAAAAATTGTCTTGCTTACCGTTCATACAGATCAATTCATTACACAGTGCATTGAGGTTGTACAGGGTAAAAACAATAACAGAATACAGAGTAAAGTGTCACAGCTATAGAGAAAGTGCATTGCAGGTAGACAATAAGGTGCAAGGTCAAACACGGTAGATTGTGAGGTCGAGAGTCCATCTCATTGTATAAGGGAACCGTTCAGTAGTCTTATAACAGCGGGATAGAAGCTGGTGGTATGTGGCCTCAGGGTCCTGTATCTTCTGCCTGATGGGAGAGGTGAGAAGAGAGAATGTCCTGGGTGGGTGGTGTCTTTGATTATGCTGGCTGCTTCACCAAGACAGGAAGAAGTATAGACAGAGTCCATGGAGGGGAGGATCCCTCAGAGTCCATGGTGGGTTTGGTGACCCACTCTCGTTCCGGGCGTCCTGGGAGAGGGTCGCCAATGACAATTAACGAGGTACCTCCTCTTCCCTCAGACTGCGGCCTTCAGACCAGCAAGAGCAGAATTGTTGGTGGGACCAATTCCACGGAGGGCGAATGGCCATGGCAAGCCAGCCTACAGGTCAACAGCATGCACGTCTGCGGGGGTATTCTCATCAACGAGCGTTGGGTGCTCTCTGCAGCTCACTGCTTCCCGAGCAGGTAGATAAAACTCTTACATGATCTTCACCCCTTATAGACGGGAGGTGATTTCTACCTTGCAACTCCCTCCTTAGAGGGTCCTGGTACGCAGGCCAGGATCAAACCCCCACGGAGTTTCAAACTCTGTCTTGATTAGATTCCTTCCCTTGCAGTTACGCACCACCAGAATATTGGACGATCTACCTTGGCAAGTTCAAGCTGAGCACCGTGGGCAGTAATGAGCTCAGCTTCAAGGTGCTGAGGATCATTGTCCACCCCTACTTTGATGAAGAAACCTACGACTACGACGTTGCCCTCCTCGAGCTGGACCAGCCCGTGCCCGTTGTGCCAACCACCTTTCCCATCTGCCTCCCTGCCAAGACGCACGTTTTCGAAAAAGGCCAGTTGTGCTGGGTCACAGGCTGGGGAGCAACCGAGGAAGATGGTAAGTGATGCTGAGGGTCAGGCCTTCATTGCCGTGCTCGCCCAGAGCAGCCTCGGATGCTCCATTGAAGCTTTGCCACACTGGCTGTGTGCTCAGCATCTCCAGTGTCACAGGAGGAGAGTGAAGGATGATCGGGCAGATGAGGCAGGACCCAGTTTATCCTTCTTCCCCAACCTGCTTACCCCACCTTTATTAGTGACCTTCACACATACATCGTACAGCACAGAAACAGGACCCCTCCTAGACAGGGAGAGAGGAAGAGAGAGAGAGAAAAGAGGGAAAGAAAGTAAGAGTGGAGAGGGGAACCTACCAGCCGATGGATCAAGACGGAGCAGCACGGTTGGTCAGAAAGTCAAGGATCCAGTTGCAGACGGAGGTGTTGAGTCCCAGGTCTCAGAGTTTGGTGATGAGTTTGCTTGGAATTATAGTACTGAAGGCGGAGCTGTAGTCAATAAACAATAGGACGCTTTCTATGGTGCATTGATAAAAGTTGGTGAGTGTCAAAGGGGACATACTGAATTTCTTTAGCCTCCTGGTGAGCTTTCTTGGCTGTGGCGTCTACGTGGTTTGACCAGGACAGGCTATTGTGGTGTTCACTCCTAGGAACTTGAAGCTCTCAACCATCTCGAACTCAGCACCATTGATGTAGACAGGTGTATGTACACCGCCCCCTTTCCTTAAGTCAATGCCCAGCTCTTTTGCTGACATTGAGGGAAAGGTTGTTGTCATGGCACCATGTTACTAAGCTCTCTATCTCCTTCCTGTACTCCAACTCATTGTTATTTGAGGTATGACCTGCTACAATGGTATCATCTGCAAACTTGTAGATGGAGTTAGAGCAGAATCTGGCCATGCAGTCATGAGTATATAGGGAGTAGAGTGGAGGGCTGAGGACACAGCCTTGTGGGCACCAGTGTTGAGAATAATCGTGCTGGAGGTCTTGCTGCCTGTCCTCACTGATTGCAGTCTGTTGGTCAGAAAGTCAAGGATCCAGTTGTAAAGGGAGGTGTGAGTCCCAGGTCTCGGAGTTTGGTGATGAGTTTGCTTGGAATTATAGTATTGAAGGCAGAGCCGTAGTCAATAAACAATAGTCTAACGTAGGTGTCTTTACTGCCCAGATGCTCCAGACATGAGTGTAGTAATATCCTTAGGATGGCCCATTGGTTAGTGCCTCACAGTTCCAGTCACCCGGGTTCAATCCTGACCTCGGGTGCTGTCTGTGTGGCGTTTGCATGTTCTCCGTGTGACCGCTTGGGTTTTGCCCGGAAGCTCCAGTTTCCTCCCACATCCCAAAGACATGCCAGTGGGTTAACTGCCCCTGGTGTGCAGGTGGGTGATGGCAGAATCGGAGGGGGGGGGGGTGTTAGTGGGCATGTGAGGGAGGATAAGCTACAGGGAAGTAAGTGGGGGAATGGGACTGATGGGTAGGCTGTGGGAGCTGGCATAGACTCGATGGGCTGAAAGGCCTCCTTTATTGTAAGAAAAATATGGAAATTATGTTGTGTTGGAGAATTAGTATTGTCCAGCTCACCGGGGAGACTTCCTCATCTCGTGGGATCCTTTACATCCACTGAAAGAGCAGATTGGCCAGTTTAACCATACACCTCATGCCTCCCTGGGTGATGGCCAATCCTTCCCATTCCCTTGAACCGACACTATCCACCTCCTCTCACCAAACTCACCTCCCTTCATCCTTCCACAGGTGCTGCCCAATCAATTCAAGGGCAGTTAAAGATAGGCAATAAGCCCTAGCCTTGACAGGGATCCTAAAACAGAAATATTTGCAAAAAGAGAATTTCTTCAACTCTGTTCCAAATTTGTTCCATACAGAACCCTTGTATGTGACAACACAACAGACATTAATCCCCTCAGCCAGCGCTGAGTCCAGAGATAAAATCCCCTGTGAAAAGATGCAGCAGGATGACATCGGGAGTAACAAGGACAGACTGCAGAGATTGAGTGAAGATTCCCAAGAGTGAAGAGATTAATTGAGGTCAAATTGAGTTAGCTGACATATGCGAGAGAGAGAGATAGAGACGGAGAAAGGGGGGAGAGAGAGTGGGGAGAGAGGAGAGAAAGAGAGGGGAGAGAGAGAAGAAAGAGAGGGGAGAGAGAGAGGAGAGGGGTGAGAGAGAGAGAAGGAGGGGAGAGAGGAAGAGGGGAGAGAGAGAGAAAGGGAGGTGTGTGAGGGAGAGAGAGAGAGAGAGAGAACATCTCTGCTCATGGGTTGTGGGGAGGGGTGCAAAGCTGGGGTGGGAGCTCCAGACCTGTGACAATAGGACCAGGACATTCAGGGTTGACATCAGGAGAATCACTCTGTGCCAGGAAGGATGGCGGAGATAAACAGGAAGCCTCCCATCCACCACTCAGCTCACAGTTAGATGCGTGGCTGATGGAGAAATCACATCAGATACGTAAACGCAGAAAGTTCCAGAATTCCATGAACTGATCTGGAGATGACCGGTATCAGTGGTCACTGTGTGTGTGACCGCACGCCTTGTGCTTCTGACTGTACCACAGAGACATAGGAGACTGTACAGGACAACACAAGCCCAAGGAACCCAAGAAACCCAGTGGCTTCTCTTCTTTCAGGTTCAACGGAAGATATTCTTCAGAAAGTGGATGTGCAACTGGTGGATCAGTCAGTCTGTAACGAAGAATACAGCTACACCATCACCTCCCGAATGTTGTGTGCTGGTTATGCTGAGGGAAAGAAGGATTCCTGTCAGGTAATGTGTATTTTAAATCCTAATATCTCAATTACCAAGACTATGTAACAAAGATTCCTCTCTGGCTGTGTACCCCAGACTAGAGCCCACCTTGTCTATTCCCACTTTCTAATTCATCCTCTTTACACCCCCCAACTGTTCCCTCTACCTCACAAGAGGTTTAACTCCGTCTTGGGCAAGTCCATGAAGTTGATACTGCTGCCATGGTGTGCCAGCCTACGGTCTCACTCTTGCTGCTAATCCCAACCCAGGACACAACAATCTCTCCAAACTCCTTCCCAGCTAACTCGCCCTCACCCCATCCTCAACACCCCCCACTCCCACCACTCAACCCTGCTTCCTTCTGTGGCAATGGCTCCTAGTTCTCTCAGACCTCTGGCCATCCATCTGGAAGGATAACTCAACCTCTCCTGATTCCCCCATTCCCCACCTTCTCCTCCTCTGGCCCCTGCCATCGTGTGCCAGCCTACGGTCTCACTCTTGCTGCTAATCCCAACCCAGGACACAACAATCTCTCCAAACTCCTTCCCAGCTAACTCGCCCTCACCCCATCCTCAACCCCCCCCACTCCCACCACTCAACCCTGCTTCCTTCTGTGGCAATGGCTCCTGGTTCTCTCAGACCTCTGGCCATCCATCTGGAAGGATAACTCAACCTCTCCTGATTCCCCCATTCCCCACCTTCTCCTCCTCTGGCCCCACCTCCAACATTACCGAGCTGTGTCCACCACCCACCCCTCTCATTTCCCACAGCCCCCTGGACCGAACTCAAAAGGAACCCCCACAGCCCCGGTTCTGAACTCCCTTCTTTCTGATCTCTCTACATCTCTACACCCGACAGCCACCAAGAAAGAAAGCAAATTGGCGGTGATTAAGGGACAGTTTTATGCTCTTCCCATTCACTGAGGCTTCCCAAAGCCTCTTCACGTAGGACGTCCTATAGAGAGCGGAGACCCTTAGCCTATCAGTATAAACTAAGCTGCAAAAACCCTTCCATCTCTCTGTCTCTCACTTTCTCTCCTTTCCAGTTCTGATGAAGACTCTTCAACCTGAAATGTGAACTCTGATTGTCTTCCCACAGATGCTGCCTGACCTGATGAGTGTTTCCAACATTTTCTATTTTAATTTCAGGTTTCCATCCTCTGCGGGTTTTTTTTAAATTTTATTTTCCCTCCTGTGTTGTGAATGGTCTCCCCTTTGCTGCCAGATCCTTCACCTGCCCCTCCTACAATCTCTGACAGTACGACAACAACAAGATAGGTGGTATAGTGGAGAATGAAGAAGGTTATCAAAAATCACAGGGGGATCTTGATCAGCCGAGTAAGTGGGCTGAGGAATGGCAAATGGAGTTTAATTTGGATAAATGGGAGGTGTTGCATTTTGGTAATTCAAATCCAGGTAGGACTTTCAGTGAATGCAGAGTGTTGTAGAACAGAGGGACCTTGAAGTACATGATTCACTCTAAGTGGAGTCACAGGTTGACAGGGTGGTACAGAAGGCTTTTGGCATGCTGGCCTTCAGAAGTCAGGGCATTATAAAAGTTGGGAGGTCACGGAGTGGTTGTACAGGATGCTGGTGAGGCCACACTTGGAGTATTGTGTTCAGTTTTGGTCACCCTGCTATAGGAAAGATGTTATTTAACTGGAAGGAGTGCAGAAAAGATTTACAAGGATGTTGCCAGGACTCGAGGGACTGAGTTATAGGGAGAGGTTGGACAGGCTGGGACTTTATTGCTTAGAGCATAGGAGACTGAGAGGTGACCTTATAGAGGTGTATAAAATCGTGAGGGGCATAGATAGGGTGAATGTGCTCAGTCTTTTTCCCAGAGTTGGGGAATCAAGAACTAAAAGACATATGTTTAAGGTGAGGGGGAAAGATTTAATAGGAACTTGAAGGGCAATTTTTTTTTACACAGAGGGTGGTATCTATGTGGAATGAGCTGCCAGAGGAAGTGGTTGAGGCAGGTACAATAATAACTTTTAAAAGACAGTTGGACAGGTACATGGATTGGAAAGGTTCAGAAGTCTATGGGCCAAACGCGGGCAAATGGGACTATCTTGGTTGGCATGGACCAGTTGGGCCGAAGGGCCTGTTTCTGGGCTGTATAATTCTATGACTCTAACAACAACCCCCTCAGCCAATGGGCAATGCATTTCCCTGTATCTGACTCCAGAGTAATTTTTAAGGCTGTTTTGTTTGGCTTAGTCAGGGAGCCATCACGTATTAACTAACGATGGGCTGTAAGCAGAGAGGATCATGGCTCCGCTCCAGAGTCGCAGCTTGAGCCACGCAACAGGGCCTTCAGTGAAGGCGCCATCCTCATTGGCACAGCTCCTGTGGGGAAGGTCGGCCTGCTGCAGGACAGGAAGACCCTGCCTTCACGTGGTGGAGGCTGCAGCCTCAGGGAATCACCACGCTCTCGTGCAGTCGATGATCTAGATTTGAGGGCTGTCACTGTCATGTGGGTGACATGGATGCAAATGTATGCACAGCAAGATCCCAAAAGTGACAGTGTAGTGAGCAGATCATCAGTTCTAAGTTCTGCTGCCTGGGCATTTGGATAAGTAGCTTTGTTCAAAAATGCAGTGAAATATTTTACACAGACCTAAGAGAAAAGTGAGTTTCCAAGAGTGTGGTGTTCCTTCAGACTGCACCAGGTGTGTGTGTGTGTGTGTGTGAGTGAGAGAGAGAGAGATGGCCCCTCAGTATCGCACTGAGAGGTGTGTGTGTGTGTGGGCTGAGAGGTGTGTGTGTTCGCACACTGAGAGGTGTGTGGGGGTCCCTCAGTACCACACTGAGAGGCATGTGTGTGGTGCTCCCTCAGTACCACACTGAGAGGTGTGTGGGGGTCCCTCAGTACTGCACTGGGACATGTGCATGGTTGTGTGGGGGATTCAAGCAAGGCAGAGTCAGTGAACCCTGGAGGGGGCAGAAAATTCAGTGCCATATCACAGCCAGGAAGACTGTTTGGTCTCTAAGTGCCTGTGAGACTACAGACCAGCACTGGCCTCGTGCACTGAGGTAAAGGAGGAAGGAAAAGGGGGGAACAGTGTGAGTAAACAGTGAAGTACTAGAGGTAACAGCACAATAACAGGCCATCCAGTCAAAGGGTCTTCACACTCCACTCCAGCCTCCTGCCACCCAACTTTACCCAGACCCCAGCAGCAATAGTCAGGCAACGTTATGATCCTGATGGTGTTTCCCTGCCCACAGGGTGACTCTGGAGGGCCACTAGTGTGTGAGGAGTCCAGTGGCAGATGGTTCCTGGCTGGAATTGTGAGCTTTGGTATTGGCTGTGCCCGACCAGGATACTATGGCGTTTATACACGGGTAACCAGACTCATCGCCTGGATTCGCACCATCGCCTGGTAACCAAAGAGAATCCTTCATGCCCCAGGTCTGGGACGCCGACCACCAGTAGTGATGTCACATGGGACCATTTTGAAGGCACCACGATGCTCAGCAGCTTTTGATGATGTCAACACGAGAAGGTCAACACTCAGCATATTTTGATGATGTCAGCATGAGAAGGTCAATGCTCAGCACCTTTTGATGATGTCAGCATGAGAAGGTCAATGCTCAGCACCTTTTGATGATGTCAGCATGGGAAGATCAATGCTCTTGATCTTTTTGATGATGTCAGCATGAGAAGGTCAATGCTCAGCACCTTTTGATGATGTCAGCAATGGGATGGTCAATGTGACTTTTGGTAAATAAGCTATGAAGCCAATGAGCCCACGTGTGTCCTGCCCGTTAATAGGTGACGAAGCGGGGAGTTGGGACCATTTTTAGCAATTTCTCCATCTATATTTGTGGGAGGTTTGTGCAATTCAGGGTAAAGAATTTTAGGAACCAAGGGATTCAACAGCCAGCCAGGAACGCACATTAGAGATGTTAACCAATAACTCCTGGACCCCATCAGTATCCAGGGTACTGGATACTGACTCCAACATGTGTACACAGACAGACTGGAGAGGGGAGAGTGGAAGGTCAGGGGCACCAATCCAATCAGGGCTGATCTATATCCAAATTCCAGCCCCCCACCTTGGTTGTGTTACCCTAGTTCCCCACCCACACCACACTGACCAACAAGAATCAAATGCCATCAGTTTTGGACTTCTCTAATTGGCCCCCACCCTTAATAATTTTGGGACTAAGTCCTCCCTGACCCTACCCCTGGGAAGGTCGACTTCGGTTTCAAGTCCCTCTCCTTTGTTCCGGACTCCAGGGAAAAACACCTCGACTAGATTGGACCTCAATCTTCTGAACTCGGGCCTCAAGGAAAACAGACGTTTCTAGCAGGGTATGGGGCAGTTTGTCCTCTAAGCTCTCTACGAATCATTTCATACTGAGTCAGTGCGACGTGGTTGCAGCTGGTGAGAGGGACTGCTGGGGAGAGAATGGTAAATGAGGATATTTTGGGGGAACAGGAGTGCAGCTGAAACACTGCTGGTAGATTAAACAAATGATCCAAGTCAGTTTTCTTTTGCTGAATTCTTTCATCTGACAAAACTGCGAGGGAGCAGGCGGTTTCCTCAGGGACTGCTCAGTACCCTTCATATTAGGAGCCAGTCCCAGGAACTGCCCTACATAGGCAAAAGGTGAGCATCCCATCTGTAGCTCAGTTTTGCCTCACACACAGGTTTAAGAGCACCTCTCTCTATAATCTAGGCACACCCTCCAGCAAGGGAGACTTACTCAGGCTTCGTCAGGTGACCAACACACACCCCAGGGCACTGCTTCCAAGATGTCCAGAGAAATTCTCCCCAGTATCCCAGCGAAATGTCATTCCTCAACCAACCTTCCTAAAAGCAGATTGTCTGCTCGTTATCACTATTTATGGGAGCTTGCTGTGCGCAGAAAACTTCAGCTACATGGCTCACCACTCCAACTCCTCTTCAAGAAGGACTTCCTTACCTGTAATGCACCCTGGGACATCCTGAGGCTGTAAAAGGCACTTTAGAAATGCATGCCTTTTGCATGGTTCCCCCAGGGGGGTAGAGGGTGTTCGATTGTAACTCTAATGGCATGGAGTGTTGAACTGATGCACCGTTGCCACTGGGACAGCTTTCATTTCAATTTTAGTTAGCTTGTGGATTGATGCAGTCAAACAGAGGCCATTCTACCCATTGTGCAAAAACTGACTCTTTGGGAGATCCACTACCCCGCTTATCCACAAACACCCAAAGGTTTCTCCCCTCACCTCTCCTTTTATTGGTCCTGAGGAAGGGTCCTAACCCAAAATGTTGACCGCCTGCTTTTCTCCACAGATGCTGCCTGGCCTGCGGAGTTCCTCCAGCATCATCGTGTTTTTCATCTCCTTTTATTCAATTCGCTTTGAGAATTCCTACTGTCCTTTCGGGTAGTGCATCCCAGATCGCTGCCCAAACATGTTCCCATCTTCCCTCTGCCTCCTAGCCAATTATCTTAAATTTGCCCTGTCTGGTTGCTGACCTTCTTGCCACTAGAAATCAATTCCCCTTTCCACCTCTGTCAAATTGCCCCCTAACCTTCTTGCAGGAGAATAAACCCCAGCTTCTTGAGTCCTTCCACTGATCTGAAAGCTCAGCATTGCTTTAAATTTGAAAAGAAATTGGTTCAGCAAAGTTCAGGATCATCTCAAACTATTTTGTCAGACGTGATTTGGAACAGCCCTAGTATTTGTTTGCATTGCACAGAAAGTACTCCTTGTGAAAGTGGTAAATGTACCACCCACAAATTCAAACCAGGGCACACAGTCAAGCTTGAAAGAGGAAATGGCAGAGTTCAGAGTTAATGCCATGTGAGGGGTGATTGCGGAGGAAGAGTACACCGATATTTTCAAAGGGGAGTTGGAGAGATTTTTTGGCATGGAGTACAGTGAGATAAAGTGCAATTTTCTTTGGCCCTCTGTTTACACTTCTAAGAAGAACAATTTTGATGGTAAATCTGTTTTTGTTGCATTGATATTTCCTAACTCTTGCGAGATCAGAGATGTGACTGACAATTGGCTTCACTCAGGTTTTCTGACAAATGCCAGTCAAGGTCATCGCTTGCAATGTCCTTGACGTAAGGAATATTGTCCCTGTCGCCGCAGCCAGAGACACCACCATGGGGGCAGGTTGGCCAACTCTGCACCCCGGCTCAGGGGTACTGAGGCTAAAGGCTGAGACACAGGCCAACAGGCAGAGATCTGTAGGATCCTAGAACATGGGACAATACAGGGACAGGCCCTTCAGCCCATAGTGTCCATGCCAACCACGATGCCAATCGGAACTAATCCCAACCACCTGCACAATGGTCCATATCCCTCAATTCCCAGCCTGTTCATGTGTCTGAATACCTCAAACATAGGATCACAGAAAAGTACAGCGCAGGAATTGGCCCTTGCCAACCATGATGCCTATATCTTCCATAGATATCTCTCTCTCCATGCCTTTCCCATCCAAGTACCTGTCAATCTACCTGCTTTCCTTCAAAGAGTACCATGCACCACTGGGGTCAGGCAAACTTACCTCTATCTCACGGAGGTCAGTCATCAACTCTCAGACAGTTCCCCATACCTCCTCTTGGATTATGACCCATCAAACATCAGGCCACGGTCTCCCGGAGAGTCATGGACCTCAGTTCAGGAAATCTTCCCTCCACAAATTCCAGCCTCACACAGCCCTCTTCTGTCTCCTAGCCAAGAACCACAAGCAGGACTGCCCTGGCAGACACATTCGTTCAGCCTGCTCCTGCCCCACTGAACTTATTTCTTCCCACCTTGACTTTATCCTTGATGATGAGCCTTTGCTCAAAAGGTGCTTCATTAGGTTGTTTAGACAATTCCATCTTTGAAGCAAAAGTAAATAAGTGTACGAGAGTGGATCACATACCAAGGGGCAGTTCCACAGACAGAGTCCACTCACCGTTATACAAAAGAAAATAACAAGGAAACCTTCACTCTTTTTAATGTCCTCTTAGCCTTGCACTTGCACCTGCCATGAGACTAGAAAAACAAGAATATTTATTCCACAACATTATTTTCCTCTTACCCAAAGATGTTACTGTAAGAGGAGTGCATCAATGTTCTCAGTCCCAATACATCAGATGACATCCTGTGCACATCAACAGATTGGAGGTCTTTTCCCCACCGTACACCAACTGGGATTTCTTTAGACCAACCGGCAGCCTGTTCTACCAATGCCAGACATTTGGGGTGTAGGATTTCTACAAGAGTTGTCCCAAACTTCCACCCCAACAAGGTCACTTCTCTGGAAATAGCAAAAGGAGAAACAGGCACTGTCGGAAATTGTACCCCTTGGTTTTGTCTCAAGCGAAAGCATTTATTTCTGAGTGTAGGTCAACTGGGTTTGAGGCAGGGACCTACAGGTACCAGACCAGAAACTTGGTCAAGTGCATGAGGTGGAGGACACATTGGAAGAGTCACAGCAGCAAGTCCTAACTTTGAAGGAAGGAGCAGTTGTGCTTGGGATCGAACCGGCGCCGCGTCTGACCCAGGGAGAATCTTGTTCCGGCCGTCTCTCACCCTGACGCTCCTACCTTAGATGGCCACAGACAGGAAACTCCACAGGTTACAGCATACTCCTTCATCCCTGTGTTCTATGACCGAGTCCTCGTCATATTCTGCTGAAAATAAAGACTTCAATTTCTTCCACTGCTGGGATTTAGTGCAACATCTACACCACTCTGATGCTACAACATCACAGTATCAGAGAGGCTGCTGTGTGCATCTTGTATAGAAGGAAGTGTAGGCTAAACTGAGTTTTGGCTTTTTATTGCAGTCTGTCACATGCATGGAGTTGCATCCAATGGTGATTCTTCAGGCTGAAGCTGTGGGAAGATCCTGGCTGTATAATGGCCAAGATTCAGTCAGGGGGTGGAAGTGGGAATTGTAAGTGCAAGTCTCAGGACGAGCGAATAACAAACCTCAGGTGCAATGCTTGGGGAGGGGAGGGGGTGGTGGGGGGTGTTGAGGGACCTGCAGGAGCAGACTGATTCAAGCAGTCTGGACCTTGCTCCAGATCATTCTCCAGCTCCTACTGGAAGCCGGGTGCTTTCCTTCCTGACCAGTGAGTGGCAGTGGGAATCACACAGGATAACTGGAAGGGATTGGGGAGATGGGGGTGGATCCCAGAAGGAAGGCCAAGGCTTCTTCATGAACCTGGCGATTTCCTGCTTCGTTCTTCAGGATTATAACGCAAATGAAATTCTGCGGGTCCTCCTCTGGCAGATTCAGGGGAAGTCATTGGTGCTGGGCCTGAGCAGAGAATCTGCACAAACCTCGTAAGGCATCATGAACATCATCTCATCCCAATTTACTCCGCACCTTAACCTGCAAGCCAATGCTCTCATGTGGGATCCTTGTCTGATTATGCCTCAATTTTGAAATTCCCATTCTTGGGTTCCGATCCCTCCTTGGCCCCACTCACGTCTCAAGCCTCCTCCAAACCCCCCATGTTGTTTTGCTCCTCCAAATTTCATCCCTGACAGCCACACCTTCTCCTGACAAGGTCCCAATCTCTGTCATTTCCTCCCTAAACTCACAAGGGCACAGTGTGTGTGCGAAACAAGGCCTTTGCCCCACCATGTCCATGATGACCATGAAGTACCTACCTACACTGATCCCATTCACCAGCACTTGGCTCAGCCCCTTTGATGCCTTGGTGATTGAAATGCTCGTCTACAACACTCCCGCCCTCAAACTTTCCTACCTCAACTTCCGTCCCTACTCCCTGCTCATAGAAACCTGCCACTGACCAAACTTTGGCTCATGTGTTTTTGTGGCTTGGTGTCTGATTTTGTTTGATAACTTGCCTGTCAAGCACCTTGGGTCATTTTGCTATGTTGAAGGCCCTATATAGTTGCAAGTTGTTTGATATATTGTCGATGCCACAGTGACAGATGTTGATGAAATACAGGACAAAACACTGACAAGGCATCAAGTAACACGATACTGAAACAAACATTCCAGACATCTCACGACCTGCTCAGACCATCAGCAAAGGGGTAATCATGGGGACCAACCACAAAATACAGAGTGCTTTACTGCACTGGCAAACCAAAATACCCATTCCCCGAGGCAAATATTATCTTAAATTGACTGCTGTGTCCTTGTTTGCTGTACTCAGGCTTAGGCTGCTCTGGTTAAACATTTACTGAAGTTATTTCAAGTCTGCTGGTAGGTTATGTAAATAGGACAGGTCTAGCAAAGGCTGATGTATTAATGCAAACTACACACTGACAGCACGTCAAGCACACCCGACATTCCCAATGGTGAACATTGCTGACCAGCACAAACATTGCCAGCCTTCTGGGGTACATGAGAGTTGCATTTCTATAGCATCTGTCACAGCCTCAACCTGCCCCAAGATGTCTTCCCAACAATGAGATACTTTTGAAGTTTCTGCCAGGGTCACGTGGGGAACATGGAGGCCAAAAAAAAAACCCACTGGAGGAACTCAGCGGGTCAGGCAGCATCTGCAGAGGCAGAGGGATGGTCGACGTTTCGGGACTGAGAACGTGGAGGGGAGATAACCAGTGTAGAGAGTGGAGGGGGAGGAGGGGGGAGGCAGGAGCTGGCAAGCGATGGGTGGATCCAGGTGAGGAGGGGTTGATGGGCAGATGGAGCTGGGTGGGAGAGGGATGGGGGAGATAGCGACAGACACCAGGAGGTGATAGTGGAGACAGCAAAGGGCTGCAGATGGTGGAATCTGAAGGTGGAGAGTGGAACCAGATAGGTGAGGGGTGGTAGGCAGATGGGAACGGTGGGGGGGAGAGGAAGGAATAGGGAACCAAGTGGGTTGAGTGTGTGAGTGATAGATGGAATGAGGTGGGAGAGGGGAAACTGGACTGGGAGTTGTGGAGGGGAGAGGGGTTGGAAAGTGGAGGGGGAGTTGAGAGGACCTGGGTGGTTCAGAATGAGAGAGAAAGGAATAGAGGGAGCGTGAGTAACCTTAACTTGGAGAACTCAATGTTCATATGGTTGGGTTACAGACTCCTGAAATCGGAGAGTTGGAAAACATGGATGGCAACCTGCACACAGCAAGTTCCCCCACACACTGTGGGCAGATAATGTATTTTACTATTTAGTTACTGGCCAGGGCACCAGAGCTAACTCCCACACTCTAAAATATTGCCACGGGGGACAGATGATAAGGCATTGATTTCATATCTGATCTGAAAGATGGCACCTTCAACAATGAAGCATTCCCTCAGTACCTCACCTGAACATCAGCCCAGATGTTTGCATCTGTGGAGATCGACTTCAGTCTCGAGGGGCAAGTGCATTACCCAGCTTGCACGGTCTCCAGAGTTCCAGAAGAAAATAACTCGACACTAAACAACTTATTTCATTTCCTTGGACTAAGGTCATTTACATTGAAAAAAATGGAGAGGACAAAAGAGAGTGTTTGAGAACAATCATCAAATGAAACAGTGACACACACAGTGAGGGTACAAGGAGCATCTTGGAGAAGGTGAGTGTGGGGAAGAGAGATGTAGAACACAGAACAGTACAGCACAGGAACAGGATATTTGCACCAAACACAATGCCGAATTAAACTAAATCTTTACTGCCTTCACACGATCCATATCCCATTTCCATGTGTTTATCTAACAGCCTCTTGAACACCACTATCACAGCTGCTTCCACCACTACCCCTGATGTGTCCCAGGCCCCCACATATCTCCTTTAAACTTTCCCTCTCTCACCTTAAATGCATGTCCTCTAATACTTGATATTTCTACCCTGGGAAAGATTCTGACTGTCTACCCTATCTATGCCTCTCATAACTTCTATCAGGTTTGCCCTCAGCCTCCAACACTCCAGAGAAAACCACCCAAGTTTGTCCAACCTCTCCTTGTAGCTCATACCCTCTGATCCAGGCAGTATCCTGGTAAACCTCTTCTGCACCCTTTCCAAAGCCTCCACATCCTTCCGGGGCGACCAGAAATGCACACAATACTCTAACCAAAGTTTTATACAGCTGCAATGCAACTTCTTGACTCTTATACTCAATGCCCTGACCAATGATGGCAAGCATGCCATATGCCTTCTTTAACCCCATCTCCTTGCGTGGCCACTATCAGTGAGCTATGGACTTGTACCCCAAGATCCCTCTGTACATCAAACAGAAACTGGTGCAATAAGTTTGTGGAAAACATCCTACTAGAGATGGCAGCCCAACATACAGTCCAGATCCATGTAACTCGAATCAGACAGAGGCTCCATACTGGTCTCACTGTGGTTTAAAGTTTGACTGATTACTATTAGTGATTAACTAAACCTTGCAAAACTGCACTCTGCAACATCAAGTGGAGAATTTAGTTAAAGGGATTGGTATCCAGTTAGCTCCACAAAGCACACAAGCATCAGGAGAGGAGTGAAAGGGAGAAATGTGGGCAGGGAGGCAAGAGAAGAGAGACAGGGATGGAATGACAAGCTCAGGTCCAGGCAGCTGAAGGTATGACCACCAACAGGGGCGCAATGGAAATCAGGGAGGATGGACAAAAACCTTAAGTTGGAGGAAGGCAGAAATCCCAGAGGACTGGAGACATCGGAGACCACAGATGTTGGAATCTGGAGGACTGTTGGGCTGGAGTGGGTTACAGAGATAGTTAGAGGCCATGGAAAGATTTAAACACCACATTGAGAATTCTAAAAGCAATAAGTTTGCCCAAGTAGTCAATGGTTCTTCAGATATGATCTTCAAGGCACACTGTAATATGATTAGATATTAAAGAGTAAAAACCAGTGATCATAATAAGTGCAGTGCATCTGTGTGAGTGGCCGGTGACAGTGAATACAGATTTCAGCCCCAAAATTTCAATGCTATAAATTACAACCAGAACCATCTTCAATTCTTTGGTGACCCACACAGCACATGCAACAGGTGTGATGATTTCACTAAAGTTAATTCATGGTTCGATGGTGAATGGGAGAACTATCACCTAAATTGAAGAGGCATTCACATCTTTGCATAAATTAGACCAAGAAGAAAGAGTTGGCCCAAATACATGGGAGAGGTTGATAAAGGAAGTCAAATAGAAGTGTTGGTGAAAGATCAGTAGGTTATAGCGACTCAGTGGAACAGGTACCCAAGTCAAAAGTCTATACACAAATTTGGTAACAATTCCACGCAAGAGATCATTAGCCACTGTGAGAGTCAGTAGAATTGTAGGTAACCTTGAGGAGAGTCCAAATATTTTTTTTAAATGTTCTAATTGTACCCGCCTCTACTGCTTCCTCTGGCAGCTCGTTCCACATACCCACCACCCTCAGTGTAAAGGAGATGGCTGGAAAGGATAAAGAGAATAACCTTGGTGGGATTTTACAAGTGAGCTGCCTATAGTGGGGCCCCCGCTTTTAATCACAAAGTTGGACGAAGCTCCATATTCAAACTTCCAGTTAAAGCAGGGTAAACTGTGCAGCTGGGAGCAGATACAAAGGGACAGGGAAAGAGTGATACCTTGCCAGACAAAGAAACGTGACATCATATACTTGGACAAAATAGATCAAAATTCTTTAAAGCCAAGGAACCAAGATTTGAGCATTCAACAAGGCTGGTGGAACATTGGCCTTAATAACAAGAGCACGGAGCAAGGGAACATTTGCATTTATAAATTCACTCCCTCTGACACATATAACACTTCACAATCAATAAAGTGCACTGGAAGACACTGAGCATTGCAAGGTTCAACAGGAAAGGGGATCAACACGGTTAATCTGTTTTACTGCCGCTGGTTGAGCAATAAAGATCAAGCAGGATAACAGTTTGAGATATCAGGAGCTTTATTCATCTCACAGCAGAAAGGGAAACACGTCCTCAGCTATGATGCTAACAACCAACTTAGTCAAAGTTAGAACACATGCAGGAGACCCCTGGAGGATCTGGACAGTACTGCTGCTGTTACGAAACCTCTCCAGTGTGAGGACTGGCACTCAACCTTGGAAAATCAGAGGAAGCCACCATCCATTCTCTAATCACATCAGCTTTCAATGTTTCCCCAGTTGGAGATCACAAGGATCTAACAGCCGCTGACAGGTCTCATGAAACTTATGGGCAAAAGCCATTCAGCCAGGCACCATGGATGTCCCCTCTGCCTTCCATTCCTCCAGCAAATCCATTTCAACTGTTGATCACTGTTTGTGAAGAGATGCTCCCATTATTGCTACTCTGAACCCACCCATCTCCATTCACAAGCATCATCCCCTCATCTCTAAACACAGTCACCTGCAGGCTAATTGGATGACCATCCACAATTTTCAGCTTAATCAGTTGCCTTTCCTGCCTTTGCAAATTCGCGGTGTATAGCAGGTTAACCTGCCACCTCTCGGCTCTTTAGTGAGGCAGGATCCTCCCTGTGTACAATCTTGTCAGCTTCAGTTTACTGAGTTGTTTTACAATTCAGTGATCCTTGTTTACCCCTAATTAATTCAGACTAATTATTTCTATTACCACATTTAATTGAAGCCTAATAGGTGTAGAGATCGTTGGCTCCCTCTTGTACTCTCTGAACATGGGCAATGCATCAACTGCTTCTAATTCAGGAGCACTTTCCAGAGTCAAATTCCACACAGAATCAGAGTTGGTACATCACAGAAGGCAGCCACTCATCCTGCCTTATCCTCACCAACTCTCTGCACGAGTAATCCAGCGAGTCCCACTTCATCCTCTCCCCAAAGCCCTGCAACGTTTGTCCCTTCCAGTTATTTATCCAGCTCCCTTTTGAACACTACAATTGAATCCGGCCATCCAGTCACACTGGCTGTCCGTTCCAAACCCCAGCCACTCACTGTCTAAAATACACTATTGTCCCCTTTGAGACTATTTTGCCAATCACCTTCATTCCAAGCCCCTCTATTTCCTGATCTCTCCACCAACAGGAACAGGTTCTCTCTCTGTACCCTTCATGATTTCAAAAGCCTCCATGGGATTCCACCCACATCTGTTCCGAGGAGGACAACCCCAGCTTCTCCACATATTCCTCAAGTCTCTCTGCAGTTCAGTAAATACCACGAGCAGCATGGAATCTCTGAAGTCCTAAGACTTTCTTCCCATCTCTATTGAAATCTTGGAATTAAATCTTGGTTCTCCTTCTTGTTTGTTTATGGGGAGGGATATGTTGCTCATTCCTGTGTCACTACTTAAGTCATCACAGTATATCCCTTGTGCAAATATGTCCAGCTCGTTTTCATACATTAATATACTACATCGATACAGCCTTCTAGGTGCTACATGCCCAATCTCCATTTTCAGTCAAATTTATAAATAGCAGCTCAGATAAATTCTGTTTCCTGTGGCTTTGTTTACCAAGCATTTCCCCCAAATTGTTTGAGGTTAGTTTGGAACTCCCCAATGAAAGTCATGTTCCTGTTCACAAACCACCCTCTTTCTGGTAAAACAAACACACATTTCTGGTGGTCTCACAAAAGGCCCCGCCAACATAATGGTTGCTAAGCCCCAGAATTATGCAGGAGGCCCCAGGAGTTATCAGCCAATGAATGACAAAAGGAATGAAACAGGTACTGGTGATTAATGGGGCAAATACAATGGGATTAGAGGAGGCAAAGAGCTGGAGGGCAGTAACTAATACATCTCAGTATCTACTGCCCAAAACTGTGTGTTAGGATCTGAAATTGTTGAACTCAAAATTGAGTCAATGAAGCAGTAAACCATGTGTTGGTCCTCAAGTGTGGGTCTAGTTTCATTGGAACAGCACCAAAGAACATGGGGAACAGTACAGTACAAGAACAGGCACACTGCGTCTGCACCAACCACGATGCCAATGGAACTAAGCCCATCTGCCTGCACATGGTTCGTCTCTCTCTATTTCCTGCCTGTTCACGTCTAAATTCCTCTTAAATGCCACCATCATACCTGCTTCTACCACCTCCCCTGGGAGAGTGTTCCAGGCACCTACCACCCTCTGTGTAAAAAAAACCTGCCTTACAAATCTCCTTTACACTTCCTCCCTCTCATCTAAACCTATGCCCTCGAGTATTTGACAGTTCCACCATGGGAAAAAGACTATCCACCCTATCTACGCCTATCACTTCTATCAGGTCACCGCTCATTCTCCAACGCGCCAGTGAAAACAACCCAAGTCCGTCCAACCTCTCCTTATAGCTCATGCTCTCTAATTCCAGACAATATCCTGGTGAACCTCTTCTTCAGAGACACCAAGAACAGTACAGTCTGGGAAGGCAAGAGATTAAAGGGTGGTGTTAGATTTGCCCAGGAAGGCGCCATGTGAAGGGGATGGTTGAAGAGCGAACCTAGCGAGCAAAGAGAAAACAGACCCTTCAGAATGCTGAAGGGAAAGACTGGCGATGGCAATGGCCTTGGAATGTAGAGGCTGCTAATACGTAAAGGCAAGAGAACAAGCACAAGGGGTACAGGTCAGGTTCTGGATGGGAGAGGGCAGCTGGACACAGAAGTGAGGAAAATGGAGCAATCGCAGTGGAGGACTTTGGAGAGAACCCCTTGGTTAAGGAAAGAAAGTCCCATTAGAAGCACTGGTGCAACGAAACAGAAGCAACGAAAACAGAAACTGAAATGCAGACCTGACAAGGAATAGAACGGGGGTGCATTGTCAGTAGCCTTGAAGTAGAACAGTACAGCACAGGAACAGGCCCTTTGGCTCAAGATGTGCCAAACTAACTAAATTAGTAATTAAATGCCTAATTACACTAATCCCTTCTGCCTACACAGTGTCCATATCCCTCCATTTCCTGCACATTCATGTGCCTATGAGCCTCTTGAACGCCTCTATCATATTTGCCTCCGCCACCACCCCAGGCAGCGCATTCCAGGCACCCACCACTGTGGGGGAAAAAAAACTTGCCCCACACACCTCCTTTGAACTTACCCCCCCTCTCACCTTAAATGCATACCCTCTGGTATTAGACATTTCAACCCTGGGAAAAAGATACCAGCTGTCAACTCTATCTATACCTCTCATAATCTCATAAACCTTATTCAGATCTCCCCTCAGCCTTCACCACTCCAGAGAAAACAACCCAAGTTTGTCTAACCCCTCCTTATAACACATGCCCTCTAATCCAGGCAGCATCCTGGTAAAACTGTTCTGTACCCTCTCCAAGCCTCCATATCCTTCCTGTAATGGGGCAACTAGAATTGAATGCAATACTCCAGATGCAGCCTAACTAGAGTTTAATAAAGCTGCAACGTAACTTCCCAACTCTTGAACTCAGTTCCTCGACTAATAAAGGCAAGTATGCCATATGCCTTCTTTACCATCCTATCAACCGGTGTAGCCATTTTCAGGGAGCTATGGACTTGGACCCCAAGATCCCTCTGCACATCAACAATGTTAAGGGTCTTGCCATTAACGGCGTACTGTCCGTTTACACTTGATCTCCCAAAGTGCAACACTTCACACTTGGCCGGGTTAAATTCCATCTGCCATTGCTCCGCCCATATCTGCAACTAACTATATCCATGTAGATCCTAGTCTAAAGCCTATCCCCAGAAATGGAAATGGAGAGCTCGAATAAGATTCAAAGATAAACCAAGCAAGGTCACAGGAGTGGAAAGCATTAGTAAAATTAATGACCGATTCTAGTTCGGAGCTGGAGCTATAAATAAAACCAAGCTGAAGTCCAAGTACGACTGAAAAAAGGAGCGCTCCGCACTTCCTGCAGAAAGACAGCGATAACCAAGACCCATAAGTTCTCACAGCAGGCAGATAAAGCTTAATCTCAAGTGGAGGGAGATAATGGTGGATGGAAATTAGTTGGAGTTTCTCTTGAAGAGAACTATCCAAGAGGGGCCCTAAACACATTCTGAAATAGTGTTGAGGGATTGCACGTCCACAGAGGAAGGAAAGTTAGGACCAGGGGAGCGTCAAGAAGTTGGAAAGTATTGAAGGAGCCATGGAAGAAAATGGGAAGAGACTCGATAGGGGAAAGAAAATTGAAACTCAAAAACCGCATGTTAGAATTTGGAAATGAACTACTGGTGTTTAAAAGGCATTTAGACAGACACACAAACATGAAGGGAATGGAGGGATATGGATCATGTGCAGGTAGGTAGGTTTAAACTTGGCATCATAGTCAGCACAGACATAATAGGCCAAAGGGCCTGCTCCTGTGCTATATCGTTCGATGCTCGAACACTGAAAATATTGTTTAAACTCAAGTCAGACAGCATCTGTGGAGAGAGAAAGTTGTTTCAGGTAAATGATCCTTCATCAGAAGCAGGTCATCAACCTGAATCATTATCTTTCTATGGAAAAGAAATGAGATGGGAAGAAAAAAAGCCCAATGAGACATGCTGAGGTGATGGATACGTCAAGGCAGTCTTGTCCGTTGATCTTGGGAAGGAGGAAGAAGCAGATTTCAGTAACAGGAGAGAAAAAAAATGATTAGCTGTTGAGTGCGGGGTCACATTCCAGGACAAGGAATGAAGAGGTGTCGAGAGAGAGGGCAGGGTAAAGGTTGGCTTGCCAAACAAAGGCAATGGCATTGCGTCAGCAAGATTAATGACATCAGGATTGAACACAAGAGGACAAAGTCCTGCAAGCTCTAAAAAGGGCAAGTTTACAGTGTGAGAAGGATAAAAAAACCTGAGGTAGTCAGTATTATATTGGCAATTACAATGAAAAGGTCAGCCGAGGATGAGGCTCAGCATGAAGAGCGATAGAGGAAGACCATCAGCCAAAGATGTCCATGCAGAGGCAATGAAAGAGCAGCTTAGTATTAGGCCCTAAAGCAGTAGATGGAGAGGAACCATTGCCAGGTGGAGAGGCTGGGTCAAAATGACATCGTTTGTACATTAGAGGCAGATCATTCAGGAGTGGAATTTAAAAAAACCACTCTACAAACAGAGGGTGGACAAATTTTGGACTTCACAAACAGCAATTGATTTTGAGTCAATTACTAATTCTAAGTCTAAGTCTGAGACTGGTAGATTTTTCTTGTTGTGTGGCGAAGGCTGGTTGAGTTGGCGAGGATCTCTCTGTACAATAGAACAGGCTCAAGAGACCTGTCCATCTTCCTAATAATCTTTTTTCCTCTCTCTAGGATCCTGACAACTCCCAGAAGAAAATTCATTAAAAAGTTTTCCATTTTTAATCGAACATTTTTATTAGTTATTTAAAAAAGATTGGAACCAGGAAGAAAGGGTGGCTTGACTGGGCGAGGTAAGTAGTCATGCGATGGTATTGACAGGGATCAAGCAAATCGTCACAAACACCCAAAACATTGGCCTGACCTTTAGATCAAATGCTGACTGACCTTTCCAATTCCACCATTTTCTTTCCTCATGACCGGACATAGTGTTTCTTCTTTAAATTGCACCCAACATCAGGCCTCTCACCAGAAGTACCCCAGACCTCTCAGCTGTCTTTGTACAGTGGAGATGAATGTGCTTTGGCCCCCCCCCCCCATTTTAAAATGCCCTGATAGAGTGAACAAAGCCTCAGGCTTCCCAGCTCACCGGCTGAGAGACAAACTGATCTCGATGGCCTAGTTTCATTTACAAGAAATTCCAAATGCCCATTAAAAATTTAAAGCAGCAATGAATAAAAATGTATTTCAACACAATAATATTTGTCCACATAGTTATATTATCAATGGTTTCCAAATATAAATAGTCGATAACCCAACCTGCTAACCCTTACAAGCTCAGCCACCTCAAAACTATTTTTTATTAAAAAAGTGTTCTCTATAGATTAATCTTACATTTTTGTTTTTTTTAGCCAAAGCTAAAATGTACCAAAAAAATTCATTTAAAAAGTTAACATTTTCAAGTATTCTTCCCCCCTCCCCCTCCCCCCACCCCCAGCACCACAACTACCCAAAGCTTCGATCGCTGACCGACTGTAAACAAAGACAAAACCCGGGGAGGACACAATGGCACCTGGTTAATATCCACTTTTTCTACCATATCTATATTAACAACATGCACTGCAAACCTTAGAGTGGCAGCTGAGGGTCAAAGGATTAGCCTGAAGAGGCCGAGGTCCAATAGTGTTACCACCGTAAATCACACCCCTTAAAAAAAAATAATTAGCTGCCGTTATCCTGTCAGCATTAGACACAGCTTCAGTATAAAAATGCCTTGATGTCCTTTTGTAAGGAATTTCCTGGCTTCTGCAACCAACACAGAAAGAAATCCATTCCTGAGGAAGGCTGCAGTACCAGGATCACTTAGACGAGCCCTCTGCTGTTCTCAAACAGGCATTTAACATCGAGAGGAGAATTTGAAACAAACAAAAAACACAAAAATCGCAGAGAGACTTGTGTGCATCCTGCTATGGCTTTTGGTGTTGTGATATGCTGTAGAATTCCGCATCTTCCGTACTGGGATACACATTAGGTATAAAAAGGGAAGGAAAGGCAAGTTGGGCACATCCTCACATCGTGGAGCCTTTTGCTTGTAAAAGCTGTGGGAGGGGAAAAAAAAAATCAGAAAATAAAGGTTTTAAATGCTGATTGCAATGAATAGCTTTAAAACAGAGCCTTTAACAATCAGATTTCCACCCACTCCCCACCCTGCTTTAGATTCTCTGAGTACAAGGGAATGGGGCAGGAACTCACCACCTCCTCTCACAGTAATCTATTCCATGGTCTCTTGTCCAATGCTCATCCCCACAAGGCAAAGGGCAGGCAAAACTAACTGTCTGCCTTGATTACAGGGGTTCAGCGAGGGGTGGGGTGACAAACAGAGAGCTGGACTTTTCAAACCTCACCAGGATCTTTCCAGAACAACGCGTTAGGGAAAGAAAGAGGAGGAGATTCCAGAGAATCAAATCAAAGTTTGTAAAAACAGTTTATTTCAGCATAGACCTGATGGGCCAAATGGCCTTCTTCAGTGCAGCAAACATTTTGCACTACGTGAAGGCAAGTTGAAAAGAGAGAGCTGGGCACAGCTGCAGAAAGGGTATCACATCAGAGGTACTTCCAGTTTCCATTAATCTGGAGAACTGAAATCACCCATTTTAGTTTTACACTGCATCCTGCTCCAAGCATTGGGTCTATAGAGGAGAAAATGCTGAAAATGCTCAGTAGCTGAGGCAGCATCTGCAGAGAAAGAAACAGCTAACATTACTGGTCGATGACCTTTGATGCAAGGTCCAATGAATCTGAAACACAGACTGTTTCTCCCAACACAGATGGCAACTGATCATCTGAGTATTTCTAGCATCAATTCCAAATTTCCAGCCTCCATGGTATTTTGCTTTGGTAAAGTGAAGATTATCTCCATTGTCCACAACCACTGTCAATAACTCTTACAATCAGCCAGTTTGATGGCTGTTACAAATTCTGGATAGCAGTAGTCACCTCCTTCTCATCTGCTACTCACAAACAGTAGGAGCAGGTATTTTCCCCAATGGAAGATTATTCCCACCACTTTCATGTGGCAGTGGAGCTCTGGGATACGCTTAGAAAACATGCTTGCAATCTGTACTCATTAGTCAGCATTGGCGGACGTGTGCTCTTCTGTTCTCTAGGAGGCTGACCAAGTTAACAGTAAGTGAGGCAAAGTTAGTTACAATACAAGCTGTTTTATTGCATTATAGATAGAACATACAAGATGATGAGTGATAGGAGAGTTGTTTGGTTTAGTCTGGTACAAAATACTATTATAAAAGCAGGAAACACACAATGGTTGTCAACTTTAATCTTAAGTAGGGAAAAAGGATCATCTATCATTCCCCAATGTGCTGGTGCACTGCATATAGCAGAGGTCCTCTCAATTCACAATCTTCGTGCTGCTCAATGCACATGATGTCTGTGTTCTTATTTTCAGAACTTGCTCAGAGATTAAAAAGGGATCAAATAAATCACAGAAATACACAGCAAGAGGAGACATACACATGCAAAGCGACTATGTAAACGGTCCGACACGCACGTTGCACGGAGATAGTCACACGTGTGTTACTTTAAAACACAAGTGAGACTGGCTGGTGCCGTTGAAAATGTACATGTATGCATGGCAGAGCACTAATTCAAAGAGTTGAGTTCTACGAAACACTACAGAGGTACCTATGCACATGGCCGTAAGAGAATTTACACATGAGCAAGGAGGAAATATACACTGATACTGGAAATGGGTGCCACACACACTCTCAGACACTCACACACATACTAAAGATAATACATGACAGCTGTGTATCACACATGTCCATGGGAGGAAGGCAGACATTGAAGATGCATACCAGAGCTGCAGGCAACCAGACATGCAAAAATGACCCATGAAAAGTTTGCACACAGACACACACAATGAGGCTCACGTGCAAAAGTTACAAGTGTACACATGATGGGGCTGGACACACTATGGATTATTGGAGTCCGGTTATACTTAAGCACAAGGATGTGAATTTAGAGACACTGGAGACCAGGATGGAAGATTGGTGACGGAGCAGGTTCAGTTTGGGACTGGATGCAGACAGCATATTTTCCAAGTGGTATAGAATGAAACATGGGTCTGATGAGCACTAGAACAGTCAAGCCTGCGGGTGACAACGGCAGAGCTTGAGATTTCAGTAATGGAGAGCCAAGGATGGAGGTGGAAGTGAACCATCTGTGATTAAACAGCAACACAATGCTGGAAATTCAGCTTGGAAACAGTCCACCTCAAGCGGCTAGTGGCAGGGAGGGGTTAGAATTGGTGGCAGGTGGAGAATGGATGTCAGCCTGTGTGCCTGAAGCACAGAGATAGAGGCAATGTGATGGAGGAGACCTCCATGTGACCGGAGGTGATCATCAAGATGCAGCGAGCCTTTGTGCAACAGGGGACCAAGGAGATGGCTCCAAGGACTCGAGAGATGAGGATGCTGGAGGAAGGAAGAGGAACAGAGACCTTTCGCTGCAATCCTGAAGGTGAAACCAAAACTGAGCCAGGGCAATCCCAACAAATTGGACAATGAAGAAAAGGCATTAGAATTAACTGCAGGAAAGACTGACAAGGGTACAGAGACTCACGCACGAAGAGAGGTCTGTGTGTGCACACATGTACACACACAAAGAACATACAGAAAACATGCACTCAAACACAGACTTGTGCACAAGCATACAAGAGTGCAACTCCCATACATTCACTAAGGCTCTACTCATTCACCCTGAGGCTAGACCAGGTCTTGTTTTAACATGCTCTGTGGTGTATTGTCATTAGATCTACTTCACAAGAATGCAGAAATGATCCCACCACCAGCTCTTTCTACATCACTATCAGTTCTCACCACCATGTACGAGTTACATTTTATTCCCCGTCATTCATATCACAATCAGCTTCCTCGTCCTCGCCCTTTTTCCAGCATGCAGCATGCACAAAGATTCAAATGTCAAACAGAAAAAAATGACTACAGATTAAGAAACCAGTAATTTTTACAATTTGCAAAACATTTTTCAGTTTTAAAACAAGTTCATTCCATTTTTCCTGACAACATAGGCCGCCTCCATTTGGCCCATAGTCCACACTGTCTCGTAGTATAATTCCACTCCTCACTAAATTTTCCCTGTAACTCATTCTCCCCACATCCCCATCAATTCCCCCCAGATTCTACCACTCACTTACACACAAGGGGCAATTTACAGCAGCAAACCAGCACGTCTTTGGGATGTGGGATGAAACTGGAGCACCCAGAGGAAACCCATGCAGTCACAGGGAGAACATGCAAACTCCATACAGACAGCACTAGAGGTCAGGATTGAAATTGGATCTCTGGCGCTGTGAGGAGTCAGCTTTACAAGCTGTGACACTATTAGTCACCCCGATGGTTCACAGACACTCTGGCAAATGGAGAACCAGCCAGCCACAACAATGTACAGTTGCTGCCCTCTCACCAGTCTTGGAGGGGATGGGAGTGGGCAACTTCCATTGTCAATGAGTCTGTCAATACAGGTTTTTTTTAAGAAAGCAAAAGTAAAGATGCTTCTCCCTTACCACCCCTCCCCCCCGCCCCCCAAAACCACCACTACATTTAAGCAGCGGAAGCAACAGAGCCCATAAACCAGCCCCACCACTCAAGATTAAAGCTGACCATCTATATTAACTCAACCTTTGTGCTAATTTAACCTTCCTGTGCTACCCCCATACCCCTCAATTACCCTGAACATTTTAGCACAAGCCTTGTATCATCTTAGAAGAGTCTCATTTTGAATAATTATTTTTATTTAAAAGCCAAATTAGGTGCATCGTTGACGAAGCCAAATTTTTTCTTTTTTTTTTAAATCACTTGTCCTTGATAGCCTATGGAAAGGGATAGCAGTGAGCCACATTCTTGAATAAATCCTGACCTTCTGATGAAGGTGTTTCCACAGTGCTGCTATGGAGGGAGCTGCAGGATCTTGAACAGAGAAGATGATGGACAAGCGATACATTTCCAAGTCATGGTGCTGTGCAACTTAACGAGGAACCTGCAGGCACAATATTCCCTTGTGCCTTCTAGAAAGCAGAAGTCATGGGTTTGGGAGACGCCGTCAGAGAGGCACTGAAAAGTTGCTACATAGCATTCTCTGAATGGTACATACAACGCCTATACTGTGCTGGTAGGGGGTGTCGGAGGAACATTGAATGTGGTGGATGGGCTATGCCAATCAACAGGCTGCTTTTTCCTGGATGGCGTTGCGCTTGAGAGCTGTTGGAACTGCACTCATCCAGGCAAAAGGAGAGTACACTATCACAATGATAACCCGTGACTTAAAGATGAAAAGACTCTGGGGTCTCGTGAGGTGACTCGGTCATTGCAGTATATCCAGGTTCTGACTGGTTCTCACACCATTGATTTTAGCAGCGAGTTCAGTTGAGTTTCTGGTCAGTGGTGGTCCTCCAGATGTTGAAATGGCGAGTACAGCAAAAGTCGTGGCACTTATTTCCAAGGTAGATGGTTAGTCTCTTTCGTCATTGCCTGACACTCGAGTGGAGTAAATCTTACTTAGCAGTTAACAGCCCAGATACCACTAAATGCAAGTACATTATCCAAGGAGCTTAGAATGGAACTGAACATTGTACAATCAGCAAACATCCCCACTTCTTATCATTAGATGGAGGGGTAGTCATTGAAGTAGCGATAGAAGGTTGGGCATAGGACACAGCCCTAAGGAATTCCTGCAGCAATGACATAGGGCTGAGTGAACTCCAGCAGCCACAACCATCTTCTTTTCTGCAAGTTATGCTGGTCATGGGTGCAATTTCCCCTCGATTCCCATCGACTCCAGGTTCAGCAGGGCTCCTTGATGCCACACTTGGTGAAGTGCCGATTTGACCTCTGGGCAGAAGCACTCACCTCAGGACCTCACCCTTTGGTTCACTTTGGCCAAGGCTACATTCAGTCAGGATATCAGTCAACAGGTTTTTGGTGGGCGTTGATCAATAATATTGGCATGATCTTTTCAACACCATCAAGTGGAAGAGTGCCCATCACTGTGCTGATGATTGAGGGTAGGATGTTGGGACATTAATTGGCCTGTTTGGATTCCCCACAACTTCTTTTGGTCTCTATCCTATCACAGATAGTCCTACTGTTATCTCCTCCCTACTCAAAACATATTTCATTAATGCATTCTGATGAAAGATTATTGACCTGCAATGTTAATTCAGTTTCTCCACGTGCTGCCTGACCAGCTGAGTAGCTTTTTTTTAGGAAAAGTTATTTCAGATTTCCATATTTGCAGTTTTTTTTAAACTTTTCAATTTTCTATAATGCTGAAGAAACACCAGCGCTCAAACTGCACTAGAACAGCGTGGCTAGTTTGGAAGCATATTACAGCCAAGGATTTTTTTTAGTCCTTTTTTTTGCTAAATCCAATGTTTCCAGCTGTTTCTTGATACCACTGCAGTGAATGAACTTGGCTGAAGACCAGCTTGTCTTAGTGGGAGCAGGAGGAGGTTGAGATGGAACAGCCACTCAGTATTTCTGGCAAAAAAAATGGATGCAAGTACTTTACTCTTTTGTGTGCTAAGCTCTGCCATTGTTATGGATGGAGACATCAGTGAAGCACCCTCCCGTTAAGCTTTTAATTGTCCACCACTATTCATGACTGGTTGTGGCAGAACGACAGAACCCAGATCTGCTCCATTGGCCAAGGCGAACATTAGCACCACGTTTTTAAGACTCTCCCAGCATCATCTTCTACAGTTGGTCCCTCAGCTTGACGGCGAGAGATATGCTGAGCCACGAGGTTGTGAACGTATTTCTTAAGACTTTTCTTACATTCCACAATCTTGAAGCAGAGTAAACGAAGTCCGAGCTCACCTGTCTTCCAGGACGGTCAACAGTCAGCACAAGAGAAGGGTTAACTGAAAGCCAGACAAAGATACCTGGGGACATCACACACTCGGACTCAGCGTAGTGAGTCCCTGGCCCTGAGCTCCTGACCTTAGCTGCTATACAACTTGACAAGTAAACCATCTGGCATGAGAAGGATTACATTACCCAAGCTGACACTATATTAAACTGCAGTAAATTCACTCCGCACACCTCGTGGTTGCAAATGACCCCTGCCCGTCACCCTCTCTGCCGAACCAGAACGTCACCGTGCAACACACTCTGCTCACCTTAGCTTTTCGACTCGGTTCACAGCTTATCCCGTTGGTGGTGTTGTGCAGCTCCTTGGAAACAACGCATAGAAACTCCGCTTGGTCTTCATTTCCATAGTTGTAGGACGATCCAATGCTGACCAACTGCAACAAGAGCAATGTGCATTGATACAGCCATTTAATGCAGGTGCTCCGAGAGGCTGAAGCCCGACGATCATTGAACCAAAATGAAGGAAGTTAATCAGCACAACTCCAGGCTTGGAAGATAAAGCAAGGTCTTAAAAAGGAGAGGGCAGTCACTAGGCAGGTGGCACCTGGGAAGAAAATCCACAGACTAGAACCCAAGGAACTGCCAATGGGGAAAAGGGAGCTAAAACAAAAAACTGAATATTTGAAAGTAAAAATCTGCAGAGCTCAGGGGAAGAGTGGGGGAATGGGACTGAATGGTTTTTCCGTAGGGAGCAGCAAGACTCAAACAGCTTCTGACTACAGTGCAACAAGTTTATGATTCTGTTAACCCATTTTCATGTCTCTTTAATCCCTTTCTTTCATCCACCACAGGTGTAATGTTAATGCTTCTTGTCCACTGCCCCCAATTCTCTTCTAAGTTTTTTGGAGTTGTGTGTACACACGTTTTTTTGGAAGGGTTGGGGGGTGGGTGGGATGGGATAGATGGTACTGCCGAGATTCAGTGCCTTTTAAAGGGTCATAATAAATGAAAGGATCCCATTGTTCTAGCGAGCACTCTTGACACAGAGAGCTGGGAGGCTCACCTGCTCAAATTTCCAGCCATCAGACATAGTGGAAACCATCTGTGTAAGCTCTTCCTCCTGACATTGGAGAACTCGGTAAACATGTTTTGTAGGAATCTGCAGAAATAAAACAACATGGTGTTAATTAACCCCTTCCATTCAAGCCCAGCATTTGTAATTCATCCACACTGAAGGCTACCCTGAAGTAGTAATTACAAATCCTCAATGCAAGGCTAATATTTTGGTAAGCAGCATAATTCTGCTTCAGAACAGGGTACAAGGAGTTTGAGCCAATTACATATCAGGCTCAATTGAACCACTTTCACTTCTGTAAGGTGGAAGCTCTCCTCATGGTGGAAGCTCTCCTCACAGAGAGATTAGCCATACACGAAGCCATTACAGCACTAGTTTACTTCTTTCCGATAAATATTCAACACCATGGACTCACCGAAACAATAGTCAGTAATTTCTTTAGGGAGTGGATTCTGGTGAACAAACATTGAATTAAGGCACGACACCTGTTCCCTATGCCACAGAAAAATATGACCAGAAGTTACTGTGCAGCACGCCTGCAAAGTCAAATTTTCGGCAGAGGCATTTACAGGTACACCCATGCTTTGAACTATTTTGATAACTTGTGAAAGGCAGCACAGTGATGTGGGACTTCACTAAGATGGGGCTAAAAGATCGTGATCCAGATTTTGACACCTCACTTTGGATTTCAACTGACAGGATTTAGCTATAGTGTTGCTTCATTCACTCTGCTGCCTCCATAACAAGCTTCACGCCAATTAAGAATCGGATTCTTCCCACCATCACTGCAAACATCACAGCTTTCCAATTAGCTTTTAGACAGGATTGTCTGAACACTTAGCAACTCAAGGTACAATAACATTTAGAAGGCACTTGGACAAGTACATGGATAGGCAAGGTTTAGAGGGATATGGGTCAAATACAGACAAATGGGGCTAGCTTAGATGGCCATTTTGGTTGGCATGGATGAGTTGGGTTGAAGGGCCTCTTTCCTTACTATATTACTCTCTATGACTCTAAAGTGAAGCTCTTCACTAAAATTCACACTCCCATCCTGTCAGGTGGCTCCTGCAGAAGAATCTGGTGTTCCAACTTTGGCCTCAATCAGCCACATCAGAACACATAAAAAGAGTAGAAGCAAGTCACTCTCGATCCTGAGGAACTGGGAAGAGAACAGAAGCAATGTGGCTGGATCAGTCCCAGAGGGTGGACAGTAAGGGAGATTATAGTTGTGTACAAATTTTATTTTAAACCATCAACTCCTTAGAATAATTTAATCCAAACAAATTGAGTTGACTAACTCTGCTGACTCGAGTTAGTTTTATTAAATGTCCATGTCCTCATTGCCATCAACCACTAGTCTGGCACAGAGTACCTGTCTGGTGGGGAAGTGGACTGGGGACTGGACATTTAACCTCAGCCTGCACCAACATGACTGAGCTCAATGATTACAGCAGACACAGTGACAATGTTCTAACCGGCCTTGTGCCACCGGGCAGATTTAATAAAAAGAGTACTGTTCCCAATTCAAATTTCACGACATAGGTCAGTGATAATAAATCTGATTCCTTGGTCTAGGCATAGATTAGTCAACTGAGCTTCGACATACAATCAAATAGCCAGTTGACATTTCATTCACATGTAGGATGTGGACATCATTGGCAAGACCAGAACTTATTGCCCATCCTTAATACCGCTCGAGAGGGTGGTGAACTTCCAACTTGAGCAGACCAGTAAGCCCACACCTCAACTCTGACCTGAGGGGAAGATGCCATGTAACAGTATAAACAAGCAGTTTTACTTGAAGAAGAACAGAGGCGATAGGCCAAGCATCTACTCCATTTCCTTACCTGTGTGGGTTTGCAATCTCTTTCTTTGATCTTCTCTTTCACTAATTTAATGAGAGGTGCAATGTTGTAAAACTCAGCTTCTTCTAGAACCCCTGCAACAAAGAAACATACCATCACCATGGACTTGCACACAAGTCATACCCATGCGATTTGGTGCTACTTTTACAAGGCACACACAGCCATCTGAAGCTATTCTTTTCAAAAGGTAGACCATATATAATTTTATCATGGACAGTTAATTTTAACATTGGTCTTCCTGTGGTTCCCATCCCCGACTTCCTCATTCAGTTTGTTGCTACCAGCCAGTGCGAGGCCCTGTCCTTGTTTATACAGAGTACTAACTGCACCCAATACCAAAAACTGACATTCACACAGAAGCAAACTCTTGGCCAGAGAGTCAGGGTTGTGAAGCATCTTAGGGGCAAGCTCATTAGAAATTGGAAATTTACAGAATGAATTCCAGAGTTCCCGTGTCAGCTCTCTCCCCTTTAAGTACATCCATTTGCCACCCCAACCTCTTACACATTCTAACCACTCCAAATTCATACACATACTGAATTCCTTTAGATTTCTTTGAGCTTATTGTTAACACAAATTCAACCTTGGAACCCTTCCTCAAATGACTTGTTCTTCAGCATTTGAATTATTCTCCGAGGTGAAGAACTTAAGATCACATGGATCTCCCAAGATGTTTTCTGAAAGGCCATTAACAACTAAATTAACTAGCACGAGTTAGCTACTAATGGAGAATGAAATTATGGAGTTAAACTATTGAAAGAGGAATGAGAGGTGAGAAAAGCCTTCAAATACCCATTTGAAAATTTCTGAAGCACTTTGATGTAGGAACAACCATTTTGCATAGCTAAAAAAATGTACTACAAGGGATCAATGACTTAACAATGAGGACAGAGAGTGGGAGGAGCCCTTCACACAGAGGATGAAGTGGTTTACCATGAGAAATGTTTATGCCAGAGATTGCTGACTGTTTAAGGACACACTGGACAGTAGACAAACAAATTCTGGGGACAGGGTACCAGTGAGATTAGTTTTGTATTGCTCCAGCAATAATCTGAGGAATACAATGGGCCAACAGCCACCTCCTGTGCTACATTACAAGCCCAACCTCCTTAATTTTTCTTCACAACTCAAGCCCTCAGTATGCACAATCCTCACCCGTTACACTGACACAGAAAATGTCATTGCGTTAATTCTAATTATACCAAAAATACAATTTTTTGACATTTATTCTCAAAACTGCACCAGCAACAACTTGCATTTACATAGAACCCTTAAATTAGCCTATCTCCCATTATCAAACAAAATTTGACAAGCCATGAAAAGATACCAGGACTGTTGAGCAAAGGTGGATCAGAAAGCCAGGTATTGAGAAGGAGGTGGTGGCAGCAAGGATTCAGAGAAAATTCCTAAACTTAAGGTCCAGATAACAGGCAATGGTGGAGAGAGAGAAGACAGGGCCCTATGGACAGAGAGCTGGAATGCGAAGATATTGCAGGGTTGCAAAGTGAAGATAACGACAAATAAAGTGGGAGGTGGCAAGACCATGGAAGGCTGATTTCAATCGCTTGAGAGAGGATCTACTGAAAGATTGGGAGCAGATGCTTGCAGGTAAAACAACAGCTGACAAGTGGGAGACTTAGTAAGAGATCAGAGCCAGTGTGCTCCAGTAAGGTGAAAGGCAAAGATGGAAAGGTTAGGGAACCTTGGATGACAAAGGATATTGAAAGATTGATCAAGAAATCCTTCAATATGGCAGGTATAAGCAACCGGATCGAGGGGGCCTCGAGGAATATAGAGTGTAGAGGAGGGAACTTGAAGAAATTAGGAGGGCAAAAAGGGGCCATGAAATATCCTTGGCAAGTAAGATTAAGGACAATGCCAAGACGTTCTATAAGAATATCAGGAGTATGAAGGTACAAAGGAAAAGAGTGGGTCAACTTTGGGACCAAAGTGCTGATGTGTGTGGCACCAGGTGATCTGGGCAAGGTCCTAAATGAGTATTTCTCATCTGTATTCACCAAGGAGTACAACATGAAAGATAGCAAGTTCAGGAAGGGGTACGTGGATAACCTGGAGCAGGTCAGTGTTGAGGAGGTGGTGTTAGATGTTCTGGGACGCGAGAGTCGAAAAATCCTCTGGGCTGGATGAGATCTATCCCAGGCTGCTATGGGAGGCAAGGTAGGAGTGTGAGTGAAGGGAGTTTAAGGGGATTTGAGGGGAAAGTTTTTTTTAATACATATACACACACACACACACACACACAGTGGCTGATATTTGGAACTTGCTGGAATCTGATACAATCACTATATTTAAGTGACATTTAGACAGGCACTTAAATTGGCAAGGCATTATACTGACCTAGTGTGGGCAAATGGGATTAGTGATAGATGGGCAAAAAGGCTGTCATGGATGTGATGGGCTGAAGGGCCCATTTCTGTGCTGTACACAGAATGGTAAAACTGTGACACCATCAGTCCTGGAGTCAATATAGATCAGCAGGCACAGTGACGATGACCAAATTGTTAGAATAAGAGAAATTCAAGTTTATCCACAGCATAAACTATAAATGCATCAATATTCTACATCAGTAAATTACTCCTTTCACAGATGAAATGAAAGTGGATACTTTACGAGCTTGTTACAGCCCATCACTGAACTTAGCTGAATGGAACTCTTATATGATAATAACAAGGTGTCAATTTATTAAGTGTACTGATAATGAATTTTAAAGATTTCCTTCCCAGTTTTTATTGATTTTACAGACATTGTAATAACAGTTATGAGAAATGAGAAATTCCAATAAAAGGTGCAACTAATTTTACAATATATAATACTTGGACCCAGGAAAAGGCAAGCCAACAAGCTTTTAAACCAATCCCAACCACCCACCTTCTTGTCATCTCCCTCAAAAAAGTCAATTCCCTTGAATATTGTTACAATTATCTTTCGTGGGAATGTACTCCTCTTGCCATTTTGAGTGAAAAATTCCTCTCAACATTATTTCATTATGATTACACAAACCAAATCTGCTTTATTTCTTGTATAACTGATCCACTTTAAGGATACTGTTAAATTAGCCTTTTAAGAGTGTGTAAATCAGCAACATCAGAAACTCCATGCAAGCAGCTTTTCCAGGTGGCTGGTTCAATGACCCAGTAAGACAAACAAAAAAACTTCAGTGAGAAACAAACAGCTGGAGGAACTCAGTGGGTCTGTGGAGGGAATTTTTTTTTATTCCAAAATAAACTTTATTCATCATAAAAAAAACGATATACAATAAAACAGTGCAAACCTTTACATTCGTGTATGGATCAATCATTAGTGTTACTTTTATATATTAAAAAAAACAGCACCAATGCCACTCACGTGGCTCCCTGGGGTGCGGAAATGGACAGTCGATGTTTCAGGTCAAGACCTTTCATCTGGACTGGAAAATAGAGGGGAGATAGCCAGTATAAAGAGGTGAGGGGAAGGGGTGGGTCGAGAGCTAGCAAACGATAGGTGGATCCAGATGAGGAAGAGTGATAGGCAGATGGAGGAGGGAAAGTTGGAAATAGCTGAGAGGTGATCGGTGGAGGCAACAAAGGGCTGCGGATGGTGGAATCTGATAGGAACGGAAGGTGGAGCCTGGAACCGAGTAAGGGCTTGCCAGTTCTTGCCCCTCCCCTCCCCTCCCCTCACCACACAGGCTATCTGCCCTCTACTCTCAGTCCAGAGGATACTCAACCTGAAACGTCAACTGTCTATTTCCCTGCACAGATGCTGCCTGACCTGCTGAGTTCCTCCAGCATCTTGTTTTTTTGCTCCAGATTCCAGCATCCGCAGTCTCCTGTCTCTCCAAAAATACATGCAGTGGATGGACTCAACATGGGTACATCAGAAATCAATCTACTTCAGCTCAAAACTGGACAGACACAAATAATTCTTAAAAAGTAACAAGATAGAATGGAGGTTCCAAAGGATTTTGAGCTCCATACATGCAGCTTACTAAAATTTAAAAGGTCAGGTCCAAATAAGAAAAAAAGAAAGCATAACTGCTAATTCAACTGAGAATTTTAAATTCGAGAACTACAGACTTTTGCTATTCAAGGGGATGCTGCCAAGATGGGTAAATGGGTCAGGTTGTAGCAACCTTTCATTGCCTTTAGTCAGGGCATTGAGTTCAAGAGTCAGGAAGTTACGTTGCAGCTTTATAAAATTCTGGTTAGGCTGCATCTGGAGTATTGCATCCAATTCTGGTCACCCCATTGTAGGGAGGATAAGGAGGCATTGGAGAGGGTGCAGAAGAGGTTTACCAGGATGCTGCCTGGATTAGAGGGCATGTGGGGAGAGGGTGGACAGGCTTGGGTTGTTTTCTCTAGCACAGCGAAGGCTGAAGAGGCATGATAAAAGTTTATAAGATTATGTAAAGGCATCGATAGACAGCTAGCACCTTTTCCCAGGGTCAAAATGTCTATTACTAGAAGGCATGCATTTAAGTTGAGAGGGGTTAAGTCCAAAGGAGATGTACAAAGCAAATTTTTTGTTTAAAACCACAGAAAGTGATAGGTGCCAGGAATGCACTGCCAGGGGTGGTGGTGGGAGGCAAATACAATAGAGGTGTTTAAGAGGCTCTTAGACAGGCACATGAATGCGCAGAGAATGGAGGGACATGGACCTTGTGTAGGCAGAAGGGATTACTTTAGCTGGGTGCTTAATTAGTTCAGCACAACATCGTGGGCTGAACAGCCTGTTCCTGTGCCGTACTGTCCTACGTTCTATGAATGACAGAGCAGCCGACTCCTACGTCCCAAAGCGAAAACAACAGAACTAAACAACTCACCCTCCTCCGCCAGTTCCTTGTTGATAACAAGTTTGCCGTGTCGGAGATAGTTCAATATAGGCCCAAAATATGTGGGATCCCGGTCAATCAGGTACGCCCCTGTCTCGTCCTGAGGAATAAAGTCAATGCTTTACTATTTCTGAATTCACAACCTAACCAAAAGATGGACCGTACAAATCAGCCCTGCCCCACAGTAATGGACACAAGTCTGCATAACTTCAGTTGTAAACGGTTATCTTGGATGTACAGACATGCAGTAGAGGTCCCCAACAACAAACGCAGTGCACTTACTTGCTACATTTACCAAACCGACACCAACACCTGCACATCACATTACGCAATGAGCTTTGTGTGATGCTTATTTTTTTCTTCGCACAGCATATGAGACACCAGAGAATTGCCAGTTAAGTGCATTAACAGTTCATTTCCGTTACACATGCATCAAATTTAAAGACACTTCTCCCCATGCAAACAGCTACAGAAAAAAAATCTCACAACAGCAGCGAGAAGTGGGTAGACCTAACCAAAGCAGCACCACAGCACTGAATAGAATCTCACAGCAAGGGAGGAAACTATTTGAGTACAACTGCACCAGTTAATATTTCTTAGTGCATTCGTCAGCCTGTTTTTCTCTTAACGCAGGGACATGGCACAGTTAAGGCTCAATCTGTGAAGACTTTTCACACAGAAGGTGGATATGGAACAAGGTGTCAGGGAAGCTGCAGAGGCGGGTACAATTACAATGTTTAAAAGACATTTGGACAGGTACATGGATATGAAAGGTTGAGAGAGATTTGGGCCAAACACAGGCAAATGGGACTAGCTCAGGAAGGCAACTCAGTCAGCATGGATGAGTTGGGCCAAAGGGCCTGTTTCCGAGCTGTACAAGTCTATGACTATGAAGACTTTACAGAACTAACTTCACAGGCCCTAGTAGTAAGAAAGTTATCAGTTCTTTTCAGAGGATTTCCTCAGGATTTTTCGGGAATGCCTGGCCTTTTCCTGCCCTGCCACATTCATAGCCCATCATAATTAAGGAATTTGATTCTTCCCTCCGAAGTTTAACAGGATGGTCTGTGCTTTGAGTAAAAACAACTTTTATTTGTATAACAAATTTAACAATGCCTCTTAGAAGCTGAGTCTTTAAGTTGGAATCACTGGCTCTCTTCTGTGCTCTTTCAGTCCATGCCTATGCTGGTACTCTCCAATTAACCCCACTGCCCCTACTCTTTCCCCAGTACAATCTTGTGTAATGTGTCTCCAGTTGATACCTCATTACATCAAACGACACTCAGAGCAACCTCCACCTGCACCTTGTGCATCAATCGCCGGCTTAGCTCAAGATCCCCAGGATGAAATCCGTGAGAGTACAATTCTTTTTTACCCCAGAAACAAAAATGAACCAACACAGAGATCTCACACTTGCATTTAGTTTTACTAAAATCAACAATCACAACAGGCTTTACAACATTAACAGCATTGACTGCCAATTTTAAAAATGATCAGCTAAACTCAGCCTTTTTGTCTCGTCCAAAGCTTGAGATGTAACCTTCACTGATAAGTTAGGCCATCACTCCATGGGTGGGGGGCAATGTATTGTCAGAAGCCATCATACTCAGGCCCCCATCCAAGTCTTCGGATGGATGCCAAAGATTCCACAATACTACAAGTAGAGCAGGGCATCCCAAGTCCCTGCCACTTCTCGATTTCGATCAGCAACACCGAATTAACTGGTCGACCACCTCATTTGCCAAGTGTGGGAGTTTGCCAAGTATAAATCAACTGACGATTTTCCCTGTTCTGTATTTAGCAACTTTTCTAGTAGGTGTTGGGCATCCCAAGCAGTGTGAAAATATGAAATGAAAGACTGCTTTTGCAACGTGTTGCAGTGGATAATCAACACCTATCAAAATCTTCAGCTCCATCCATCGTTCAGGTGGTAAAAACTAAGCCAGTGTAGCCCAGAGGCTTCCAGAGTTCAGCTGCTCACCCACTCTAATAAACCTTAACTGGAGAGTCACAATTGGTCTCATAATATGGAAGGAAAATCCCTGCCCCATGACAGCTGGTGGACTTCAGCTGAGCTACAGCTGGGCTCCATTCTGATGCCTTCCATGGTCGAACCTGCCAACATGCAGTGCTGGGTCAAATGGAAAGCTACAACCTCAGCAAAAGACTGGATGGCTGCTATTTCTGTAGAATGTTCAAGTATGGGAGGCCATTCAGCCCACATGCTCTTTGAAGCAGCAGCTGTGATTAATCCCGAACTAGCCCCCCCCCCTTCACCCATAACACTGCAGGATCCCCATTTTCCAACTTTTCAGGAGGAGAATTCCAGATCCCAACACCTCCAGGATCAGAGGAACTAAATCTTTGCAAAGGATTCAGGAAATGAGGAGAAAATTTTCGGAAATGAACGTTAAGAGTTGCCATTCCGGAACTCAATCACTGTCTCCAGTTGTTTCAGACATAGCTAAAAGAAGTGTACATTAAAATCTCCAGATACAGCATCAGCACCACAGATCCTTGAGCTGCTGTAGGCAGTCTGAAAACTTCAATGGACACCAATTTTTTAGATGCTCAGCACAGCTCAAAGTACATACTATAGAGCTCTTCCAAACACAAGTATTTGTATATGACAGTTAATGAGATAAAATATTCATCAGAACCAAACTCTCCACAGATACTGCTTGACCCACAGTGTATTTCTCGCATTTCCACTTTTTATTTCAGACTTCTAGCATCTGCAGCATTCTGCTCTTAGAGTCTTCAGTCTGGATTGCGATTCCTTCCAAAAAGCCGACCGACACTCACCATCTAGAACTGCCAATCGGGTGGTGTCTACGAAACCAACTCCAGCCCAATCCCAAACCATTCCCTCCACAGGAGCCTCTCAAGTGGCAGTGTTTTGTTCCAATGCCACACAGGAAAATAATCTCTAATATCTAGAACCCTCATCCTTCTTGTTTATTTCAGTTATGCTACTGCCTCGTGCAAATGCTTCGATTGTTTTGCTATTCAACATTTTTTTCCCCTCAACTGTTTCTAACCTACACGTGGGGCTTTTCGTTTATCTAAAGTAAACACAGTATCTACATCCTAGTTCCCTTAAACGACACAAGATTCCACTACAGGTCTGACGTTCTCAAAACAGATAAATGATAATGGAGATGAAGAACTGGGAAAATTAATCACACCCGAGGGATAGCCGGTGCGACATCAGCAACAGTAACTGATGCACGAACAGTATATTCACAAAGGAACAGTGGTGGGATTGCAACCAGAGTTCCAAGGATCCAAATGATAAAAAGAATCACTGCAAGGATAGATAAATCCTCAGACTGTCAAGAGAGGCTGCAACAGGGCAGTGACTATCAAAGCAGAATCAGAATAAATCACAGGTTATTAAAGCCCACAGAAACACCCTAGTCCAAGTCAGCAGCTGCAATTCTCTTCACAAATTGTCTCGTCAAATCCTGGATTGCAGCTTCAATACCCCTGCCCAAGACTGAGATCATTACCTTCATGGTCATTCTAGAACAAGCTTGTCAGCAAGCCATCCTCCACAAGAACTGCAGACTGACGTTTGTTCTGGTTAAGGGTACACACTTAAAATGCCATGACTTGTCTTTGTTTTACAATGCTGATGGTGCCATGTGTTTATAGGGTTTTGTTTTCATTTCTGATTTTCCTTTAGCTTTCCACAGCCTCTCTAGCTCTGTTTCAGAGATCGCCAGCTGATTATATTGCAGGCACGGTAGTGTAGCAGTTAGCGTAACGTTAATACAGTGCCAGCGACCCAGGTTGAATTCCTGCCGCTGTCTGTAAGGAGTTTGTACGTTCTCCCCGTGTCTGCGTGGGTTTCCTCCGGGTGCTCCAGTTTCCTCCCACATTCCAAAGACGTACAGGTTAGGAAGTTGTGGGCATGCTATGTTGGCGCCGGAAGTGTGGCGACACTTGCAGGCTGCCCCCAGAACACTCTATGCAAAAGATGCATTTCACTGTGTGTTTCAATGTACATGTGACTAATAAAGATACATCATCATATATGCAGCCTGTCCTTACAATGTGCCTGAAGTGCCTGTGTTTACACTAATTCTTTCCCAAACAAATGCTTCAAATTTGCCTACTGGCTACAATTTCTCCTGTGATTATACCAGTCCTGCATCAGTACTGGAATAAGTTTTTCTCCCAAATCTAAAAAATTCCGAGTTGGCACTGACGTCAGTAAACAAAAATTCTGCTCTGTTTGTGCTTATTCCTCTCTCCAAGCACCCATCTATCAAGGCCTCTTAACCTCTCTCAAAAAAGGACAAGCTAGAAAATATTCATCTGGTCAGGCAGCACTTGTGTAGAGAGAAACAGTTATCAGATTCACGGCTCTGATCTCCCTCCATCACATTCCTTGGGCACAAAAACTTTCCATCACCTGTTTCACATCCCCTTCCCAGTGGAGCTGCCACATTCTCCAACCCTTAATTCTACCTCTTCCATTATTGTCACTGCAGCATTTCTTTTTGCACCACCAGACACAGCACCATTCCATTTTTTTTGTGCTTGCTGAATTTATTGTTATATTTATTATTAGATAAGATATCTTTATTAGTCACATGTACATCAAAACACACAGTGAAATACATCTTTTACGTAGAGTGTTCTGGGGGAAGCCCGCAAGTGTCGCCACGCTTCCGGTGCCAACATAGCACGCCCACAACTTCCTAACCCGTACGTCTTTGGAATGTGGCAGGAAACTAGAGCACCCGGAGGAAACCCACGCAGACACGGGGAGAACCTACAAACTTCTTACAGACAGCAGCCAGAATTGAACCCGGGTCGCTGGTGCTGTAAAGTGTTACGCTAACCGCTACACTACCACGCCTGCCTGTTTACACTGAGCTTCAAGCAAGCAATTTCATTGCACCCTGATGTATATGACAAACTAATCTAAATCTTTAAATATTAACCTTCTCCCATTCCTACTGTAACTATTGCACCTCACCTGGATGCATCTTGCTTCTTTAAGCAGACGATTATTCCTTTTTGATTTGCACTGTCATCCCTTACTTCATTTAATCTTCCCTATTTTGCGCCCCTGCAAACCTTTGATCTTAACCTGCCCCTTTCCCCTTCGTTAAGTATTTAATTGTTATCATCAAATTCTGATGAAAGGTCACTGACGGGAAACGTTAATATCCCACTCTCCATGGATATTGCCTAAATATTTTGTTATTATTGCAAGGTTGGCAGTCTTTTGCTGGAATCAACAAACGTGCATCACACAGACTATGTATATCATAGTATATTCAGGGAGCCTACAACTCCATCAAAGGGAACATCACTCTCAGAATATACAATGGATGAGGGTTCCACAATAACATTCCAAAGCAAAATTATCTGGAAATGGAAACATTTGCAAGGAAAGATTTCAGCACCATATCAAGAAGTCACAAAGGCAAAATGGGGCCGGAAGTCCTACCCTAATGGAGATGAGGGAGTGCTCCGCCATTGCGGTGCCATCTTTCAGATCAAATATTAAACTGAGGTGGACATAGAAAAACGCCATGGCAAATATTTCAAAGAAAGAGCAGGGGCAGGTGCTACCTGGTGTGGTTGCAAATACCTACCCTGCAAACCACATTAGCAGGGTCTTACCACACAGTGTGTGGGATCTTGCTGTGCACACATCCTGGCTGCCAGCTTTCGCACCGCGGAAACACTACAGAAGTGCTTGTGTTTAAAGTTATGAGAGATAAAGCAAAGCTTTGTTGCCTGTTGACACTGACCACTCTGACTCATGTTTAGTCTGCGTCCTGAGACTGCTCTAGCCACTCTGGTCAAGGCTGGAATGGTCCTGAGCACAAGGTCGGGATACTGAGCTCAGCTCCCCTCAGCAGCCCCTACCCCCACCCCTACCCCTTGGGCTCCATCACTGAACAAGGTGGACCCCCCATCACAACCCACCCCCATCCTCGACCTGCATTTACCTCCCTAGTTAGACCCCCTCCAACAAGCCGTGTCCATTCCCCTCACAGCATTCGGCACATCCTTCCCCCAGCCTCCCTCCACCTCCAACACCCCCTCCCCACCAGACCAGCACTCCTGAGGCCAGGTCCCCTCCCAGACCAGCTCCCGAGGCCAGATCCCCCCCAGACCCCAGGTTCCCCCACCCCTGAGGCTGGATGCCCCCCCAGACCAGCCCCCCTGCGGCCGGATCCCCCCCCCAGACCAGCCCCCCTGAGGCCGGATCCCCCCCCCCAGACCAGCCCCCCGAGACCAGTCCCCCTGAGGCCGGATCCCCCCCAGACCAGCCCCCCTGAGGCCAGGTTCCCCCACCCCTGAGGCCGGATGCCCCCGCAGACCAGCCCCCCTGAGGCCGGATCCCCCCCCAGACCAGCCCCCCTGAGGCCGGATCCCCCCCCCAGACCAGCCCCCCTGAGGCCGGATCCCCCCCCCAGACCAGCCCCCCCTGAGGCCGGATCCCCCCCCCAGACCAGCCCCCCTGAGGCCGGATCCCCCCCCGACCAGCCCCCCTGAGGCCGGATCCCCCCCCCAGACCAGCCCCCCTGAGGCCAGATCCCCCCCAGACCCCTGAGGCCAGGTTCCCCAGACCCTGAGGCTGGATACCCCCCCCCAGACCAGCTCCCCTGAGGCCGGATCCCCCCCAGACCAGCCCCCTGAGGCCGGGTGCCCCCCAGACCCCACCCCTGAGGCCGGGTCCCTCCCCCCCCCAGCCCCCTGAGGCCGGGTCCCCCCCCCCCAGACCAGCCCCCTGAGGCCGGGTCCCCCCCCAGACCCCCACCCCTGACCCTCAGCCACCCCGGGCCGCCTGCCTGCCGCTCCAGGCCCATTGCTCACCCGGTCGGACAGCAGCTCGCCCTCCTCCTGGCACAGCCGGTACAAGAAGGACTTCTCCTCACGGCACAGCGTCTGCCGGGTGGTCAGGAAGTGGGTGCCCCCGACATTCAGCCGAACCCACTTGTTATTCGGCTCCTTCCCCTCCGCCATCTTCAGCTCCCATCCGCCGCCCCGCCCCCTCACGTCACGCACACTAGGCCCCGCCCCTCACGCCGCACAAACCTCCAAACCCCGCCCCTTCGCGTCACACGCACTAAGCTGCGCCCCTCACGTTGCTCACAACCCAAGCCCCGCCCCCTGACGGCACGCCCGCCCCCTCACGTCGCTCACCGCCGAGCTCCGCCCCCTCAGCCCGCCGCGCTGATCCCTGGGAGTTGTAGTCTGTCCGGGGGTTGCTGGGAAGTGTAGTTTGCGGGCGGGCGGGCCTCAGCCTGCCGCTGGAGTTCCCGCCGGACACCGACTGCGCCGGAACCGGGGCGGGGCGGGGCGGGGCGGGGGGAGGCAACCGTGGAGGTTGCATGAAAATAAAAACTGCCTGAACCCTGGACCCTGCTCCCGCCTCCACCGGCGCTGCCCGACCCGCTGGCTGTTCCCAGCCATTTCATCTCAGGTTTCCAGCAGCTGCAGGGTTTGATCTCTCAGCAACTTCCCTGCTGCTACCGACACGGTCCAGCTCTAAAATAAAACATCCCACCTTCCTTTCCCACCAGCTGCAGGGTCCACTGCTGCCCCCACACAGTCACCAGCCTCCCCAGTCACCAGCAACACACAACCTGCTGGAGGACCTCAGCGGGTCGAGCAGCATCTGCGGAAGAAAAGGAATCGTCAACGTTTCGGGCCGAGACCCTGCATCGACCTCCCCCCCCCCCCCCCCCCCCAGTTACTGCCTATCCCGCGGCTTTGTCCCACCTCCCTAACCCTCACGCCTCTGGATTGAACTGCATTTGCTGCTTTTCTGCCTGACGGACCAGACCAGAGCATTCCCTACTCTCCTGCATCTTCTGCACCTGCCAACGGCACAGACCATTGCTGTACCATCTGCAAACTTCTTCGATGTAGGCAGTCTTTTTTAATCATTTATTCATTTCTCAGGGTCTGCACATTGCCGGCAAGGCTAGCATTTATTGCCCTTCTCCGATCTCCTTTGAGGAGTCATGCTGAGCTGCCTTTTTGGACTGCGGCAGTCCTTCAAGTAAAAGTGCTCCCCCTGAGGAACCCCCCCCCCCCCCCACAGAGATGTCCTGCAGCTGGGATGACTGATAAACGACCACAACCAACTCATAAATGCAGGATTTATTGAAACTAGGAAAGATCTCCCCGAAAAATCCTTTGTACTTAGAGTCTTGGCCAACCAGACCCTTCCAGAGAGCAAAACATAAAAAGCTGGAAGAACTCAGTAGTTCAGGCAGCATCTATGGAGGGAAATGGACAGTCGATGTTTCAGGTCGAGGCCTTTCTCTGGACTTTAGTGGAAAGGGAAATACAATTTCTTGGTGCTGAAATAGTCACTAAACGCATTGAAGTGAAAGACATGGGTGCACATAGCACTACAGAATGCACCAGAGGTCAGTCATGGATTACCCAAGGAGCTTGTTTCTGACAATGATTTTAATCAGCTCCGTCCACAAACTCTTGTTCCTATCCTCAGGTTTTAAATGCAGCAGCTGAAAGGGAAGCTGAACTAATTATAAATACTCCCAAGAAGATAGTCAAACCTCAGCATGAAATATCACCTGGCCAATTTTCTTCAAGGTACAAAACAACACTCTCTGCCACCAGTTGTATGCCCACAGAATTGTTAATGGAGAGAGCTTGCTCTAAGATCGTGCAAAGGTTGAGAGGCTTGGCACTGGGGAGAATGCTGGATGTGATGAAGTATTTTGTGGTTCCCCAAAAAGTGGGGGGACTGCTGTTCTATCTTCATAAAAGTATTAAGACACAGCAAATGTATGTCAAAAAATAGTGGTTTATTTGCTAGGCATACAAGAACATAAGAAAATAAGAGCAGGAGTAGGCCCCCTGGCACCTCAGGCCTGCCCCATCGTTCAATATGATCACGGCTGAGGTACACTGGCCTCAAGTCCCCTTCTGACCAATTTCCCCATAGCCCTCAATTCCCTCATCTTCCAAAAAGATATCTACCTCCACCTTAAATACCTCTAATGATCTAGCTTCCACAACCCCCCACGGTACAGAATTCCAGAGATTCACCACACTGAAAAGAAATTTCTATGCACCCCATTTTAAATGACTGGCCCCTTATCTAGTATCTATATCCCCTCGCATGAGACTCTTCCACTAATGAATACAAGACAGAATGCTGTATACTGTCACACTCACAGAATCCTTAATGGAGAGAGGTTTGGGAACAAGCTTGCGCCTTGTTTAGTCAGATTGGGCTTCTGGAGTTGAACATAAAAAGCTGGAAGAACTCAGTAGTTCAGGCAGCATCTATGAAGGGAAATGGACAGTTGATGTTCATTTCTGTTCAACTCCAGAAGCAGCTGATGCAAAAAAAATCTCTATGCACCAAACAGAAGGAATGGACTTGCAAATGATAAGATTGTGTACAATCTTCCCATCCTACAACCTCTTTCCTCCTATCCCCCCTGGAGAGCTGAGCTCCCATATGTTTGAGGAAGGTACCCAAGTAGTGATTTGCAGAACCAAGAGGTGTTTGGTTGGAATTGATGACAAAATTCAGTGTTCCTGTCCACCAAATGATCTCCACTGGACCCAAATCCAGGCTGACCAGTGAGCCCCTCAATCATGAAGTTGTGTCCAAGTTGGTTCCTGTGCAGACCTCTGAAAGCGTGGAACCAAATCCAAGCAAGTCTGATAAAGAAACAGAACCGCTGCCAGTTCAAATCCAGAATCAAACAGTCCAAAGATGGTCAACACCAAAACCTTTGAGATCAGATCATTTGAGAAAGCGACACCACTGTCAATCAAGGTCTGGCTCCACCCACTCATTAATGCACACGCTTGACCACTGGCTTCTGTACACACCTTTTGTACCTGGCCATGACCTATTGGACCTTTTGAATTACCTGGGCTGGCTCCACCCAGCTCTCCAGCACTATAAAGAATGCCACATGTGCGTGGTTCTCTCTCTTTTGATTGCTGCAGGAATCGAAACCATGCCGAAGGGACCGTTGGTAAGAGTGTGCACTTCCACAGGGGTTAGGAGCATCCTAAGTAGATTCCTGGTAGTGTAGAGCCGATGCTTGCACAGAGTCAGGGGGTTCAGGCATTGTATTGTTTTTTCCCTGATCACTTGTAACCAGTTTGTTGTGTGTGTGTGTGTGCGTGCATCTCACCCCCGTTGCAATTTCCCCCACGTTCGCAATCACCTGTGTGTGTGTGTGTGTGTGTGTGTGTGTGTGTGTGTGCATCCGTTTCCGTTCATTCTGTTCCCGTGTTTGTCTTTGTGAATAAATCATTTTTAAAACTCCCAAGACTGTGCCCAGCGTCCTTGGCCTCTGAGACCTCAAAGAACCTTTTCTCACAACAGTAGGGTGTGTGTGTGTGTGTGCGTGCGTGCGTGCGTGTGTGTGTGTTTCTGGTTAGGAGAGTCATACAATGTTCTTGCTTTGTAATAATATGACAATGACTCTGATTAGAACACAGCCTGTAGCGGGAGTCTGAAGACTCAACATCTATACATGTTCTACCTTGCAAGTAAACCATTATTTTTGATGTACATGTGCTGTTTATGAAGATCTAACAGCCTTTTCTCCTGCCCACCAGGGAACAAAGACTCCACCCCCCCCCCCACCCCCTCAATCCTTTGTAGGCCCCCGGAGCGATGTCAAGTATCCCATCAGACTTTGGGAGTTTACTCTGCTGCCTAGGAAGAGATGATGGAAACCACAAAACAAATGGGCACAGGGAAGGAAGTTCATGTAATCGAAACCTGGTCAGTCTCATTTGACAACATGGCTGAGGCAGCTTCACAGCCCTGTGAACTATCCCACCATAAACATTCCTACAATGAGCTATCCAGAAGACAAGAGGATGGAGGAGTTTTGGACCTGATATCCTGTGGAAAAGGACAGTTGATAGATTACAAATCTCAAATAAACACTCTGGTAATTCAGGAGCCAAACAGTTAAATGGTAAGATGGCACCCGCAGCAATTTGAAGAAGTTATGGACGAATAAGGATTGGAATTGAGGATGTATAAAGGCAATAAAGAACGCAGCAGGGTTTGGGAGGTATGCAAAGAACTGTATAAAAAGTTGCCTCATGAGGTGACCAGCAGCAGTGACTCTGGAGACCAACCACTGAAGACAACCCAGAGTCAGGGACTTGGAGAACATGCCAAGATTGAACACTGCCCAGGTTCATCAAGAGTGCATTATTTTTGAATACAGGCAGTGGGTTTTAGAAGTTGTGAAAGTAAACTAAAGAGATGTATAACTAGAAGAGTTGTGAAACTGAAGGGTTAATGAGTCTTGTTTGAATCTTTGAGTTGTTTCAATCAATTGTGATTAATGAAGTACAGTTGTTTGGCAAAGGCACTGCCTGGTGTGTTTTATCATGTGCTGCTTTTAATTGTCAACACCTTTGCCACATCTAGCACAAGTTCTGGTCTCCCCGATGAATCAAAACATTCCCTCTGTGCCAACCTTTTCTTAATCTCAGAAAAATGAAAAAGGGAGGAACACAACAAAATGAGAGTGAAGTGCTAATAGAACGAGAAGTCAAACAAACGATCTGCATGAGGTGGTAAAAACTGAACCGCTGTTTCACTGCCTGAAACTGTTGAACTCGGGGATTGAGTGTGGAGGGGGAGGGGGTGACTACAATGCGCCCAGTCAGAGAATCAAGTTCCTTTCTCAAGGATCTTTTGAACTTCATTTCAAGAGCAAACGAGACTGAGGACGGGGTGGGATAGAGATTCTGTACCTCGACCAGTGATCTGCTCAGCAATAAAGGTTAAATTCCATCAGTTCGCTGCCCCACAGCCCTAATCCCACCATCAGTCTGCGGCATTGCTCCCCAGACACATACGCCTCTCTCTCCAGCCACATCCCACCCTCACTTCTCTCCAGCCACATCTCCCCACCCTCCCCACAGCTCACCAGCCACATCCCACTCCTCTCCAGCCACATCTCCCCCTCTACCCCCCCCCCCCCCAACAAGCCCTCCAGCCATTCCCACTTCCAATGCCACTGGCATCTGGCTCCACCAATGCGGGACATTACCTTCCAGTACTTGGTCCACCTCTTGCCACACTTCAGTCACTAGTCAGCTGCTCATCAAACCCTCACCTCCCCCCACCATGCCCAGGTTTTCACTAAAGCCTACCTCTATCTCAGGGGCATGCACAGGAATTTAAAACAGACTACTTTTAGCAGTGGCACTTCAAACAGATATTGGTATTGGTTTATTATTGTCACTTGTCTGCATACCGATCGTACAGGTCAATTCATTACACAGTGCAGTTACATTGAGTTAGTACAGAGTGCATTGAGGTAGTACAGGTAAAAATAATAACAGTACAGAGTAAAGTGTCACAGCTACAGAGAAAGTGCAGTGCAATAAGGTGCAAGGTCACAAGGTAGATCATGAGGTCAGAGTCCATCTCATTGTATAATAGTCTTGTTCAATAGTCTTATCGCAGTGGGATAGAAGTTGTCCTTAAGCCTAGTGGTATGTGCCCTCAGGTTCCTGTACCTTCTACCTGATGGGAGAGGAGAGAAGAGAGAATGACCCGGGTGGACGGGGTCTTTGATTATGCTGGCTGCTTCGCCAAGGCAGCAAGAGGTATAGGCAGAGTCCATGGAGGCGAGGCTGGTTTCTGTGATGTGCTGGGCTGTGTCCACAACTCTCTGCAGTTTCTTGCTGTCCTGGGCAGAGCAGTTGCCATACCAAGCTGTGATGCATCCAGATAGGATGCTTTCTATAGTGCATTGGTAAAAGTTGGTGAGTGTCAAAGGGGACAAACCGAATTTCTTTAGCCTTCTGAGGAAGTAGAGGCGCTGGTGAGCTTTCTCAGCCGTGGCATCTACGTGATTTGACCAGGACAGGCTATTGGTGATTATAGGCATGCACGCCCATCCTGGATGTAGATGATAACAGTGGAGAGGAGGGACCATGCACTTGTGCCGACCTGTTCTCCTGTTCACATGCCCTGTTCACTCTCACAACCCCCACCCCCACCACCACCCCTCTCCCCCCACCCCCGTACAATTCTGCTCCTCCGTCCACCCAGAGTGAATGGATGTGGTGGACGACGGGTTCAGGCATTCACAGTCCGACGTGGTTGGACTACGTTGAGCTCTCGTCTGCCAGACCTGTCACTGTTCGGGGAGCACCCTGGATTGCAGTGGTGACTGCACTCCTGTGGAGCACCAAGGCACTTTGTACTACAAGTGGCAGTAGAATGGGTTGGGGGAGAGGGGGGTGTTTAATGGGAAGATGTTGTATAATGGGCGTGTGGGAGAGAATAGGTCACAAATGGGAGAACAGAGTTGATGGGATGCGATTAGAACCAGCATAGACTCAAAAGGGCTGAATGACAAAATATGAAATCTTGATCGCACCTGAACCTCTACAGTCATAGAGGGTTATAGAGTTACACAGCATGGAAACATGGTCTTTGGCACAAATCCATGCGAATCAAGGTGTCTTCCTGAGCTCGTCCCATTTGCCTGTGTTTGGCCCATATCCCTCTAAACCTTTCCTATCCACGTCCCTGTCCAAATGTCTTTTAAGCATTTAATTGTACCCACCTCTACCACTTTCTCTTGCAGTTCGTTCCATGGACCCACCATCCTCTGTGTGAAAAACTCACCTTAAACCTATGCCCTTTAGCCTTAGGCTCCCCTACCCTAGAAAAAAAGCCTCTGAGCATCCATTTTATTTATGCTCCTCATGATTTAATAAACCTCCATAATGTCACCCCTCAGCCTCCTTCGCTCCAGCAGTCCCAGCCTATTCAGACACAAGAAACAGCAGGTGCTGGAAACCTGGAGGAAACTCAGCGGGTCAGGCGGCATCTGTGGAGGGAAGTGAACAGTCACTGTTTCGGGTCAGTCCAGATGAAGGGTCTTGTCCCGAAACAGCGACTGTCCACTTCCCTCCATAGATGCCACCTGACCCGCTGAATTCCTCCAGCTTTCTGTGTGTGTTGCTCCGGCCTATTCAGTCGCTTTTTATAACTCAAGCCTTCTAGTCTCGGAAACATTCTTGTGAAATCAGGGCTGGAACGGTAGTGCAGCGGTTAGCGTAACGCTTTACAGCGCCAGCGACCCGGGTTCAATTCCGGCCGCTGTCTGTAAGGAGTTTGTACATTCTCCCCGTGTCTGCGTGGGTTTCCTCCGGGTGCTCCGGTTTCCTCCCACATTCCAAAGACCTACAGGTTAGGAAGTTGTGGGCATGCTATGTTAGTGCCGGAAGCGTGGCGACACTTGCGGGCTGCCCCCAGAACACTCTATACACAAGGTGCATTTCACTGTGTGTTTTGATGTACGTGTGACTAATAAAGAAATCTTTCCCCTCCAGCACCAAGGATATTCGTCCTTAATCCAGACTCACAGCTTCAGAGAATGGTACCTTCCCCTTAGTTACACATCCCACGTTACCACTAAGCACCTCAACAGTCTGACAATGTGAACCTGTACCATAGTGCTGGGATCAGTCTGCTCTCACCCTGTGGCCTCTGCTTCCATCCCTATACCCACCTGCCCCCCCCATCTCTTTCTCTCTCACACACACACACACACACACACACACACCACACACACACACACACACACACACACACACACACACACACACACACACACACACACACACACACACACACACACACACACACACACACACCTTCTTGACTCACCAGTTCTGCAGCCCTAAATTTAATCGGAATAACTGTGTCCTGGAACAAGTGTCCAGGTAACTTTCTCTCAGCTTCAACAGTGTCCAAATCTCAGACTCCACCTCCAATCAAAGCCAAAGCTCCTCGAACTGCAGAAACCTACTGCGGATGGATCACAATGGTTTCCACCAGCTCCCACATAATACAGCTGCAACACATCACCTTCCCCTTCATGCCTGTCTTAATATTAAATCTATTTACTTAACCCTACCACCTTGTGTGGCTTCAATGCACTTGTAACCCTTCCCCTACCCCCCAAGAAGGACTTGGTATATTAAGCAGGGCAGGTGGTCCCAGTTGTCTCAGGTTTACAGTGGAGGCAAAGGTTGGTTGTAAAATTCCCAGAACATCTCATCCTTTTTATTGATCTGCCCAGCTGTTATTTCATTTTCCCCTCTGCCGCCTGGCGCCTCTGCCACCTCAGGCTTTGCGACTAGCTGTTTTGTCTTTGGGACAGTTGTCGGTGGCTTTGCAGCGACTTTCTTCTGTGCTTTGGGTTGCCCTAGCTGGGTTGTGGCTGCACCCTCGCGGGGCTTGGAGCTGAGCCGGGGCCAGGTCCTTGCTAACTTCGGCTGCTCTTCAAGGTACTGCTGGAGGTTCCTCGACAACCTCTCGTGGGCAAGCAGTGTGTCGGTCTGGGCACCTTTAAACAGCAGAAAGGGCAGTGTGACTGAGAAATATCCTCCCTGTTGTCAGCTGACTGTCAACATACCTTCTCACCCAAGCTTTGCCTCCCGTAGTGACTTGTGGCTCGGGGGCTCACGTCCGAGTCAGTAGATTGTGGGTTGAAGTCCCACTCCGGACATTGCAGCACAAATTCAGGCAGGGAGCCCTGAGGGTATGCTGCACCGTCAAGAGTTGTTGTTTTCAGGTGTAGATTAAACCTCAAGTGGATGTGAAAGGTTAGGTCAGGTTAGAAGAAGGTAGCCTTGTAAGGTACAACACTCTAGGTACTTTCTAACTGTGATAACGGTTTGTTTCCACTCCTCTGTCAAGCAGTTTCATTCAGACAGGACTACTTATAGAGTCATACAGCACAGAAACAGGCCCTTCGGCCCAACTCATCCATGCTGACCAAGGTGCCTTCCTGAGTTGGCCCCATTTGCCTACATTTGGCCCATATGCATTCCTATCCATGTACCATGTATCCAAATCTCTTCTAAACATTGTAATTGTCCCTGTTTCGTCCACTTCCTCTGGCAGCTCATTCCATGTACCCACCACCCTCTGTGTGAAAAAAACCTACCACTCAGATCGCCTTTAAATCACATTAAACCAATGTCCGATAGTTTTAGACTCCACTACCCTGGGAAAAAGACGGTGGCCACCCACCTTATCGATGCCCCTCATGGTTTTACAAACCTCCATAAGGTAACCCCTCAGCTTCCTTTGCCCCAAGGTAAACAGTCCCGGCCTATCAGCCTCTCCTCATGACTCGGGCCCTCCAGTCCCGGCAACATCCTTGTTAAGTGATTTTTAAAAAAACTCCCTCCAATCCTTCTACCAATTAATGCAAATCTATGTCCCTTCTCATTGTCCTATAAGGTCATAAGATATAGGAGCAGAATTAGGCCATTCGGCCCATCGACCATGGCTGATTTTTTTAAAACCCCATCCTTCTGCCTTCTCCCCTTACCAATTGAGAACCCATCAATCTCTGCCTTCAATACACCCAATAGCCCTCTGTGGCAAAAAGTTCCACAGATTCACCACCCCCTGGCTGAAGAAGTTCCTCATTATCTCAGTTCAAAAGGGGCAATCCTTTCTTCTGAGGCTGTGCCCTCAGATCCCAGACTCTCCTACTGATGGAAACATCCTCCCCATGCCCACTCTATCGAAGCCTTTTGGTAGGTTTCAATGAGATCCCCCCGCTCATCCTTCTGAACTCCAAGTACAGGCCCAGAGTCATGAAACACTTCTCAAATGTCCTATCTTCTTGGAGAAATAGGTTCTTCCTCTTTCATCTGTCTAACCATGTCTCTCACAACTTTTTACAGCTCAAATAAACCTTCCCTCCATCTCTCTTGTTCCAAGGAAAGCAACGTCAGCCTGGATAATCTCTCCTTCAGCCCGAGCAACGTGCTCTGCACTCTTTCCAGTGCAATGTCTTCCTGTAGTGTGGTGGGCAGAACTGCACACAGCATTTTAGCTGTGATCCAGATAGCATTTTGCAGAGTTCCAGCCTTACCATGCTCTTTTATTCTTTGTCCTGGCCAATAAAGACTTGCCTTAAAACACGCATCAGAGGTCCATCGGCAATATCCAGAAATGAACAAGTGTCCAATGAGAGATGATAGAATTTAAAAGAACGAGAGATGATCTCATTCAAAGATCAAATACTTAAGGGTGTGTGCAGATGCATGGAGGAGGATTCTCCTGCCTGGGGAGTTTAAACTAGCAAAGACTTTGTCTAAATGAGAGCTTGGTCATTTGGAACCGAGGAGAAATTTTGTTACAAGAAGTGGAGACCCTGATGTAGGGTCTCAACCCAAAACATCGACAGGATCCAAAATCTTGCCAACTAGCAGAGCCAGCTCCAGGGGAAGAATGGCCACCTACTGTTCCTGAAGGGAAGGGAGTTATAAAGAGGCCAGGGTGGGGGAAACACCAGATGGCTCCTGCTTTTCTCAGAGCTCAAAGACCAATGTCCAGTGCTCTTCATTTCCATGTTGCAACTTTTATGCAAGTTGAATGGATCACATTGGAGGCAAAGTACTTCGCATCCCATTAACCCACCAGTAAAGTAGCTGTGACAACCAGGACTGGGTAATAAATTTACCGAAACAGCTGAGAACTTGATCAGAATTTTAAAGCCGTTGGATAAAGTTCCACTGACTTCCCATTATCACCCTCCTTACTTATCATATTCCAACACTTGCCGACTTTGTGTCCGCACTCATCACCCTCCAGCCCGTCTCCACCTCCACCTGGCTCCATCTGTCCCCCACCCCTTTTTCCCGCCTTTTCTGCTTCTACCTATCACCCACCTGCCTGTGTCTCCTAACTCCATCCTTCCCCCTCTCCCACCTGGCTCCATCTGCCTGTCGTCCTTCAGCCCTCCTGGGTCCACCTATCGCCTACTGGCCCCTGCCTCACACCTCCCCCTCTTTAAACCAGCTATCTTCTCTCTCCACTCTCAGTCCTGATGCAGTGTCTCAACAACGAAACATCGACCATTTCTTTCCCTCCACAGATGCTGCCCGACCTGCTGAGTTCCTCCAGCGGACTGGCTTTTGCTCCGATCTTTCACCGTTGGGTAACTCGGCTCAGGAGACAGAATGAGTTGGACAGATCTCAGGACACAAGATGACCTCGGGGACCAGGTCGCACTGATATCTCTCCACCGGTCATTGGTGCAGGAACGAGTTCTGGACAACAACGTCCTCTGCTCACTGGAGGGCAGTGGTTTCCCTCTTTCTGACTCAAATCTGCACTCAGTCAATTTTTTTAAAATTATTATTTGAGAGTGTCTCCAGGAATTTTATGCTTTCCACACAAAAGACAAAAGGTGAGTGATTTTATTTCAATGTTTTATGTTCTCAATTGCTCTAGGAATTCTCCAATCTTTTCTCCAGCTCCCCTAATGCTTTCTTGACTCTCTGATGAGTGACGTTCATCTCAACCCAGTGACCTAAAAGACGACAGACAACCTTGCTAATATCAGGGCACAAACTTGGAATCAAGTTATCTTGCTCAAACTACACAGGCAGTCCCTTAGTTACGCAAGGGTTCCACTTCTGAGAACTGTCCGTGAGCTGATTTCTTTGCAAGTCAGAAACATCCATTTTCTGTAGCTCCCCATATTGTATCGCTCTACATACACTTGCTATAATGAATAATCATCACCCGAACATTACCCATAATTAAGACACAAGAGAGACTGCAGACGCTGGAAACTGGAGCAACACACAAAGTGCTGGAGGAACTCAGCAGGTCAGGCAGCATCTATGGAGGAAAATGGACAGTCGATGTTTCGGGTCAGGTCAGTCCAGATGAAGGGTCTCGACCCCAAACATCGACTGTCCATTTCCCTCTATAGATGCTGCCTGACCCCCTGAGTTCCTCCAGTGCTTTGTATGTTGCTGCCCATAATTAAGCAAATTGAATATATACTGTATCCAGTGATTAATTAATACAATTAAACATTTTATTTTTTATTATTACTAGCTTGAAAAATACTTTAAAGAAGTGTGGGAGAATTTGCGTTGTCATATTTCCGTTAAGTCAGGTCATTCGTAACCCAGGGAGCCCCTGTATTCTTTTGAATGGCAACAAGAGGCAGAAAATCCCTTAGGGATCTCTGTAATTCACCGAGGAAAACAAGTTCACTGTTCCATCTCTCACGTTGCCAACACTATCCCTGCCCCCAGATTTGGAACATTGCTCCCAGATGACTGGATCTGCCCATTGCCAAAATCCCTCTGGGCAGAGCTTTAAGTAACAAGAGTTGGCCACTATCTACAACCCTGTTATTCCCTCCCTGGCCACCAGGAGACTGAGGTAACAGCTGCCTGGGGCCACCATCACAATGCTCCTGGGGAACATCCAGCACATCCCCAGGCAACAGCTGAAATCTCTGAATTGACTGCCTGAGACTGAAGGTTTATAAACAGGGCTCAACTTCACGTGGTCAGCAAACAAAGCAAAGTTCAAGAGATGCTCAATATCTGAAATGGAAACAGAAAATGCTGGAAGTGCCCCACTGGCCAGTGTCATCTGCGAGAGAGAAACTGACAACTTGGAGACACAAGAGACGGCAGATGCTGGGATCTGGAGCAAAAAACTGCTGGAGCAACTCAGCGGGTCAGGCAGCATCTGTGGAAGGAAAGGGACAGTTGACGTTTCGGATTGAGACCCTGCATCAGGATGGACAACCCTCCCCACTATCGAGGACATCTTCAAGAGGTGGTGCCTCAAGAAGGTGGCATCCATCACTAAGGACCCTCACCATCTGGGACATGCCCTCTTCTCGTTACTACCATCGGGGAGGAGGTACAGGAGCCTGAAGATCCACACTCAAAGATTCAGAAACAGCTTCTTCCCCTCCGTCAGATTACTGAACAGTCCATGAACACCACCTCGTTATTCCTTTTCCTTGCACTTTTATTTTTAATTTTGTAATTTATAGTAATTTTATATCTTCGCACTGCACTGCTGCAATTTCACATCATTTATGTCAGTGATAATAAATCAGATTCCCAGTTCTGATGAAGGGTTGCGGACCTGAAATGTTAACTGTTTCTGTCTCCGTGGATGCTGCCTGACCTGAGCGTTTCCAGCGTTTTCTGTTTTTATTTATAGTGTTCCAGGTTGATGACCCTTCATCAGAACTGGAAGATGTAACAGGCCTTTGATGCAAATCCAGAGCTATGCGCTGGAGTTAAGGGGAAAAGGCAAGGGAAAGGTCTGTGATTGGGGGAACTGATTAAATGACGAAACGTTCCAGCTATAAGGTCTCGACCTGAAATGTTGACTGCCTCCACTTATGCCACTCGATATGCTGAGTTCCTCCAGCAGTGTCTTTTATGCTGCAGATTTCAGCATCTGCAGTCTCTCCTGTCTCTATAGGTGTCCACTGAAGGGAGCAAATTCCAATGAAATGTTTGACAGCACAACACCGAGAACTCGAATTTCTCAATATTTGAGTTTTTAGTTCAATTTAGTACAGTTTTTTTAATTATTGTCATTGTTTGGTAAAATTGGGTATCTTCCATTTTATTTAAAAAGCTACGACATACATGGTCGAGAGAGGTCTGGAGGAGTATGGGCTGGGGACAGGTAAATAGGACTAGCAGAATAATGTTTCGGCGCAGACTAGAAGAGCCGAATGGCCTGTTTTCTGTGCTGTAGTTTTCTATGGTTCTATGGTAAATAAATCAAGCTTCAGTTTCTAAAATTATCAGAAGGCAATTACAACAAATACCTGCACATTCAAAGGTATCTGCTGTTGCCTGCATTTTTATCTCATGCAAAGTGCCCACAAGACATTGTAAAACATACTGCCGAATAACTTTATCAGTGTAAAAAAGTTTTAAGAAATTATAAGTAGGTCTTTGGGGATATTTTTCTGCTACACCCCAAAAATTTGAGCCCCAATTTCGTCAGCACACAGACATCTGAGAGTCACTCTCTGCCACTGGCCGCCACTCAGTTACAGGTTACACCAGCAATTTCTTCAAATAATTATTTTGTTATAATTTTTAATTTTTTTTCCCATCAGCATACAGACGTCCAGGAGCCATTGGAGAAACAAGAGACTGCCGAGGCTGGAATCTGGAGCAACAAACAATCTGCTGGAGGAACTCAGCGGGTCGAGCAGCATCTGGGGTGGGGCGGGGGGGAGGGGGGGGAAGGAATTGTCTCACCACTCCCCCCTTCTCTTTATACTAGCCATCTCCCCTCTCTACACTCAGTCCTGATGCAGGGTTTCAACCCGAAACGTCAACAATTCCTTTCCTCCCACAGGTGCTGCTCGACCCGCTGAGTTCCTCCAGCAGATTGTTTGTTGTACCAAGAGCCTTTCTCTGGCACTAGCCTCCTTCCATTTATTTCTCAGTTACAGTAATAACAACCAGCATTTCTTTAGCAGGTACAAGGCACACCACAGGAGATTTAGCAGATGAAATGTGGTAAGGGAGTGCTGAAGGAGATACTACAACTGTTTGGGCAGAGATATGTTGTAAGGAGCAGTTTAAAACAAGAACAAGGACAAAGACATTCTAGGAGGAAGTTCCAGAATGTAGGACCCGAGGTTTTTGCTGCCAATAATGGAGCGATTAAATCCAAGAGGGCACAATTGGAGGAGTAGAATTCCCAGCAGGTAACAAACAATCTGCTGGAGGAACTCAGTGTGCCGAGCAGCATCTGTGGGAGGAAAGGAATTGTCAACATTTTGGGTCAAAACCCTGCATCAGGATCTGATGCCTGTCCTGATGCAGGGTTTCAAACCGAAACGTCGACAAGTCCTTTCCTCCCACAGATGCTGCTCGACCCGCTGAGTTCCTCCAGCAGATTGTGTGTTGCTCCAGATTCCAGCATCTGCAGTCTCCTGTGTCTCCATTCACAGCGGATAGTTGGGTGAGAGAACGGTAGAAGGAAAGGGCATAGAGAAATTTAGAAAAATGAATCACATTTTTAAAATACTTCAACCTCCTCCTACCATCTGCCCCTGAGAGGTTTGGATAAAATCACCCATTCAGCCAAATGTGGATGAACAGTGATACTCCAGGGGAGCCTCAACTGCTCACAATTTCTGGGAAAATATCATCCACCTGATATTTTCATCCAGATGAAGGGTCTCAACCCGAAATGTTGAGTGTCCATTTCCCTCCACAGATGCTACCTGACCCACTGTGTTCCTGCAGCAGTTTGTTTGTTAATCAGCCCATAACGTTACTCCTCTCTTTCCCGAAACTGCAGAGAGTTGTGGACACAGCCCAGTCCATTATGAAAACCAGCCTCCCCTCCATGGACTCTGTCTACACTTCTTGCTGCCTCAGTAAAGCACCCAACATAATCAAAGACCCCTCCCACCCTGAACATTCTCTCTTCTCCCCTCTCCCATCAGGCAGAAGATACAAAAGCTTGAAAACACGTACCACCAGACTCAAGGACAGCTTGTATCCTGCTGTTATATGACTCTTGAATGGACCTCTTGTACCACAAGAATAAACTCTTGATCTTTCAATCTATCTCGTCATGGCCCTTGCACCTTATTGTCTACCTACACTGCACTCTCTCTGTTACTGTAATGTAACACTTATATTCTGCATTTTTTTTAATTGCTTTTCCTTTTGTGCTATGTCATTGTACTGATGTATGGAATGATCTGTATAGATGACATGCAGAACAAAGTTTTTCACTGTATCTCCGTACATGTGACAATAATAAACCAATTACATATCAAAAGCTAGAGACACAGGAGACTGCAGATGCTGGAATCTGGAGCAACACACAAGTGCTGGAGGAACTCAGCGGGTCGACTGTCCTTCTCCTGCCTGACCCGCTGAGTTTCTCCAGCGCTTTGTGTGTTGTACCAATCAAAAGTTGCCTGACATGACGAGTGCTTACAGCTTTTAATTTCAATTATCTAGCGTCTGTGGTACTCTGACCTTTGCTCCCTTGATGGTCTCGAAGGACTGAGACCAGATTTGAGCAAGAAACTGCCCGCATCAACAACCCGGTGTAACAAAGCTCCCAGGGCAGCTCAGGGTGGGGTCATCTGAACAAACCGGGTGCTGAGCTGTGTGAAGCAAAGGGCAAGAGGTCAGACAAAGAAGCAGAGGTTCAGGGAGGGACTTCCAGAGCTCCAGGCCTCAGCAGCAGGAACCACGACTGTCAACAGAGCCATATTTTGGGGTAATCAGAAGGCGTGAAGTGAAGGAATGGGAGAGATTACAAAGGGTTGTAGGTTTGAGGATATCATACCTCACACCCAACCCTCACTATTCTTTACTGACCGAACAGGTTCCAGCTGAGGACCTGATGGAAGCAGCAGGATGGGCTGCCTCAGGCTAGAGAGCCATCCCACATCACTCACCTTGCTCTGAAGCAGGTCCAAGGGCACTCAAGTCATGAGTTGACATGAGGGCGAGGATCAGGGGCTGGTGCCTTTACTAACAAAGCCTAACAAAGGGTTAACTGGCTTCAGGAGGGGACGGAGGAGTTCTCATTGACAAGGAGAACGAAAGAGAATTTCTCCCTCCACCCCCACGACGTCAACTCTCCTCCATCAGTTCCTAGCACATCTCAGAGGGGTCAGAAGCCAGGAAAGGAACATGGAGGGCAAGGAATATGAGGTCATACTGTACCCAGATCATCTGATGTCCTGCCATGCCAGTGTTCCGGATCCCGTTTAAAGCGTTCGACCACTTCCTTTGTATAGGTGGATTGGGCCTCGCTCTTCCATCCGCCCGAGAAACCTGACATCACAACAACAAAGCACCCACATCAGTCTCCGCTCCCTCGTAAAGGACAACTCACGCACGATAGAACCTCCTTCCAAAACCAACGGCCTGAGCAATTCAGCAGAAATTCACCAAAATTAACATGTCCAGCCCGGCCCGGAACCAGAAAGCATTGACATACATCATACCATGCCTGGGTGGAATCCTGAAACATTAACTCTGCTTGCTTCTCCATTGAGGCTGCCTGACCTGTTGAGCATTTCCCCTTCTCTTTCTATATTTCACTTTTTCACCATCAGCAACATTTTTCCCTTCTACATAAATACAGATTATGGCCAATATTCCTGCTGGTTTTAAGTACCCTAGCATTTAGCATCTTACACTTGGAATCCATTTACAGCCAATAAGATACCGTACATAGGAACATAAGGACATAGGAACATTCTTATTGACATAGCTTCCCAATATTCCCACCCCTCTGTTGTATGATTGGCTGCATGAATAGTTGGTTAAGATCTAACTGAACACTGTATGAATGTTTTCAGTTTTAGTTAGAATTGGCAGTACCTGGGAAAATGTTACATCGCAGTGGGTAGCCTATTTGTTCATATGTGTTTGTCTCATCAATGATGCTCTTCTGTGTCTCCGCAGTGGTGTCCTTGGAATCCAAGTTCCCCGCAGGCAACTGCTTCTGATACAAGAACTCCTTAACCTTCAGGGAGGCAATAACAAAATGCAGGTCAGGATGGCCGTAGACCCTTTCGATTTGTTCTGTAAGGCACAAGACAATGTGGGGTTCTGCTCCATGGATATCATCTAACTCTGGTATCTCCAGTGACAGTCTTCACCAGGTGTCTGAGGTTACAAAGCACCCATTTGTGGCACTTAAATTTTCGTGGGACAGAGGTGGTCAACATGCCCGGTAGACACAGTCTCTGACAGCATTCGGTGCTGTACTGAAACACCAGCTTAGAGCGTGCACTCAAATCCCCAAGGTAGGGCTGAGCCCACGACCTTCCAACTCAGGGGTGGAAGCCCTACCCAGCAAGACGCTGCTGGTTTAAAAGCAGCAAGTCTGAATGGAAAGTTGTGGCATGGTAGGAAAGCTCACAAAATGCTGGAGGAACTCAGCGGGTCGGGCAGCATCTGTGGAGGGAAATGGACAGTCGATGTTTCAGGTCGAGACCCTTCATCTGGACCCAAAACGTCGACTGTCCATTCCCCTCCACAGATGCTGCTCGACCTGCTGAGTTCCTCCAGCATTTTGTATGTTGCTCTAGATTCCAGCATCTGCAGTCTCTTGTGTCTCCATGGTAGAAAAGCTCTTCATGATAATTTATTCCTCACAAAATGTGTGAGAATTGTTAGTGGAAACTGGGAGATATGCAAATCCTAGAGCTAAGCATAGAAACAGCCCCTTCCGCCCATTGTCCACACCAACTACCCATTTACACCAATCCTATTTTATTCTCCTCACAGATTCTGCCACTCACCTACACACTAAGGGACATTTACAGCGGCCAATTAACCTACCAACCCGCACGTCTCTGGGATCTGGGAGGAAACCAGAGCACCCAGAGGAAACTCACAGGGAGAACGCGCAAACTCCACACAGACAGCACCAGAGGTCAGGGTCGAACTTGAGTCACTGGAGTTGCGAGGCAGCTGCTCTACTAGCTGTGCCACTGTGCCTGAAAGGATCAAGTACTTTTAACACCATCACCTGCAAGTTCCCCTCTTAACCAGGTAGCATTCCTTCATTGCTATTGGGTAGATTCCTGGAGCTTCCTTCTAATGGTTGTGGAGAGGTGCTTCCACCATATGGCCTGCAGCTGATTAATAAGGAAGCCCAGCTTCTCAAAAGCAATAAGAGATGACCTCTAAGTCTGGTTCTACCAAGGAATAATGCCAACAATAACAATGGTTTTCTGTTAACTGTGGAGATGATGGATTGAAATAATGTTTTAAAGATGGAGCTAAAACCAAGCTGCTGGACGAACTCAGCAGGTCAGGCAGCATCTGTTGACTGTCCATTCCCCCCTTCTGCCACGCAGATGCTGGCTGACCCACTGAGTTCCTCTAGCAGATCATCTTCTTGCTCCAGATTCCAGCATCTGCAGTCTCTTGCATCTTTTGTTTTAAAGACAGCAGGTCCTAGCTTTCTACTTGAGACTCGCACATATTCTACAATTTGGCTGAAATACTGTTGAGGAGCCAGATACGTTTATGTAGAGGTCCAGTCCCTACTCTTTGGTGTAAAGGAGGGGACCTATTGTTTGGTGATAAACCGAATAATTCACAATAGACAAAGTGAAAAATAACATTGAAGAAAGCAAGATGGTATGTTTTAGCAACTGGAACTTAGTGTTACAGGTAGACGTGAGTCTTAGAAGTGGCCTTTCACTAACCTTTTCGTCTGACAGGACCTCATTCACAACATGGGTCCTAAATTTATGCTGAATATTTTTTGGAATTAGACATTCCTCTTCTTGTGTGGGAAGCCTCTCCGGAGTCTCACACAACGGTGACCGCATGCCAGGTGTCCCTCTCCGCAGGTCAGGTGTCCCTCCCTGCGCAGGGATCACCTCACTGCCGATTTGCTGCTCAGCGATCCTTCGTTCAAGGCTGACGGCCTGTGTATTGTGTGACTTGTTCAGTTGCGTCTGGCAATCCCTGTCCTTGGCCAGACTCTGTCTGGAGCCAACTGCATTCTCGACAGATTCTGTCTTGGGGCTCATGGTCCTATTAGAATCAAGGCAGCGGCCTGGCTTTGGGCTGCTGAGTGGCTGGGTTCTGCGAGCGTTGTCTGCACCTTGCACCAATGGAGACCCTGGTTGACAACAACTTTTTGACTCATCAGAAAGCTGTTCCTCCTCTAGTAGCTCTGTAATTCAGAGTTGTAATAATTTAGGAATCAAATTGCAAAGGGGGTTACTCAATTTCCACTGAATAGAAACATAGAAACATAGAAAACCTACAGCACAGTTCAGGCCCTTTGGCTCACAAAGCTGTGCCGAACTAGGCTTACCCATAGCCCTCTATTTTTCTCAGCTCCATGTACCTATCCAAAAGTCTCTTAAAAGACCCTATCGTATCCGCCTCCACCACCGTTGCCAGCAGCCCATTCCATGCACTCACCACTCTCTGAGTAAAAAACTTACCCCTGACATCTCCTCTATACCTACTCCCCGGCACCTTAAACCTATATCCTCTTGTGGCAACCAAAGCCTCTGAATATCCACATGATCAATGCCTCTCATCATCTTATACACCCCTATCAGGTCCCCCCCTCATCCTGGAGAAAAGGCTGAGTTCCCTCAACCTGCTTTCATAAGGCATGCTCCCCAACCGTGAATGGTGAGAACTAGGCTGGAAGTTGCTCAGAACTGGTGGCTGATCCACTTTCCTCCTGACGTTCATACTTCAGAGATGGAATTGGTCATTCACTCAGGGAAAAAAATCACCAATGCAAACTAGTGCACCAAACATGCTTGCATTTTGCTGCATTTGAGGTCGCATGAGAGCCATGTTGTACCTGACCTGCCACAGCGACCAGCTCGTATTGGCCAAGTCCTCTGCAGCACAGGGACGTGGTAAGATCGGGCATGGAATTCTCAATCTCACCCTATACCCCCTACTACATTTCAATAGTTTTCTCAAACTATAACATGTTTAAACTTAGAAAAATCAGGAGTGGTACTGTTGATTCTTTGCTTAAATTTGAGGAAGTTTGGAGCCCATTTATTCAATATTTCCATACGATATAAGCTGACCTTTCTCGTATCCCTTTCAATAACCTTTGAATATAGAGGAGCAGAGCCGATGACATAATTTTTTTTAAAACCGAAGAAATATCAGACCAGTTTTTGTTTGAAGTTTTTGGTTTGCTTTTGATTATTATTATACTTTTTTTTGATTTGGGGGTTTTCTTTTCATATAATCAGATTTCTTTTCAATTTCCTTTTATTTTTCTGTATCATGTTCACTTAGCAAGAGAGCGGGAGGTCCAGATTATATATTTTACTCCTTGTGAGTATATACTAACTGTCATTATTGTCACCCCAATCTCTTCGCACCATATGTATAATTATCAATGTTATGTATATTAATTTGAATTAATTTGAAATTCAATAAAAAGATTGAAAAAGAAAGGAACTCTCAATCTCAAGCACCAGAAGGATTTTCCAGGTGGATCCTGAGAGTTCTCCTTGTAGGAAGGAGAGACAGGTTGGAAACTGGCAATGTGCCCATCCTTCGCATGAAAGCAGTATCAGCACAAGTTACTAAGATGTTTAGTCAGGGTGGCGGGTGCCCTCATCCTCGGCCAATCTCACCATTGCCTTGCCGTTTCCCAGCAGGAATCAATGAAAGGCCTATATCCCCCGGCCAGAGGTAGCAGCACCACCCCCACCCACTTGGCTGGTGAAGACCGGCTGTCACACCTCCCCAATCTAAATAACTGAGCAGGAACAAACTCTTTTTGGAGAAGGGCAGCTTTCTCAAGTTAACCTTCAATGTATTGGTGTAAGCAGGCACGGTAGTGGTTAGCATAACGCTCTACAGCGCCAACGACCCGGGTTCAAATCCGGCTGCTGCCTGTAAGGAGTTTGTACGTTCTCCCCGTGTCTGCATGGGTTTCCTCTGGGTGCTCCGGTTTCCTCCCACATTCCAAAGACGTACGGGTTAGGAAGTTGTGGGCACGCTATGTTGGCACTGGAAGTGTGGTGACACTTGCGGGGTGCCCCCAGAACACTACACAAAAAGATATATTTCACTGTGTGTTTCGATGTCCATGTGACTAATAAAGAAATCTGATCTTATAAAACCGCTAGAAACATTGCTGGAATAACTGATGAAAACTTGGCCTCAGGAGTAACAAGGAGGCAGGTACAGTGCAGGAAAGCGCAGTCGTACTGGGGACTGACCCAGCGAAGTGAGGCAAGGCGTGCGGAGGAATTGTAGAATGTAGCTGCCCAGCAACCAGCGAATTACTTTTGAAAAGTTGTGAGACTCCGTTATAAGGGAAGAGAGGAAAAATTATGGATGACAATTTAACAACCAGGACCATGGTGTACAAGTCTGGTCGCTCATCTCATGGCCTTGGAGGCAGTACAATTAACGTCTTCTTGATCAGTTACTGGGCTGTTCTACGCAGAACCGTCCCATCTCTGTTAAATCTACAAGTGCAGGAGGAGATCGCAGTGAAACAAAATTCTGTGATGGATTGAAGGGAAATGGGTGAATGAGGCAGGTAAGTGCAGCTGAGGTAGATATTGGGATTGGTTTATTATTGTCACTAGTACCGAGGTACAGTGAAAAACTTGTCTTGCATACCGATCGTACAGGTCAATTCATCACACAGTGCAGTTACATTGGGTTAGGACAGAGTGCATTGAGGTAGCACAGGTAAAAACAATAACAGAACAGAGTAAAGTGTCACAGCTACAGAGAAAGTGCAGTGCAGGTAGACAATAAGGTGCAAGGTCACAACAAGGTAGATTGTGAGGTCAGAGTCCATCGTATCGTATAAGGGAACCGTTCAATAGTCTTATCACAGTGGGGTAGAAGCTGTCCTTAAGGTTGGTGGTATGTGTCCTCAGGCTCCTGTATCTTCTGCCTGATGGAAGAGGAGAGAAGAGAGAATAACCCGGGTGGGGGGTCTTTGATTATGTTGGCTGCTTCACCAAGACAGCGAGAGGTAAAGACAGAGTCCAAGGAGGGGAGGCTGGTTTCCATGACGCGTTGGGCTGTATCCACAGACTGTGAATGGCAAAGGAGGTTTGAAGGGCTGTGCTACCTGCCCCTATTCCCATGCGTTGTGAGGGGGAAGAATGTGACCAAGACAATGGGAAGAGTGGGGAGTTCTGCAAAACAGTAGACCAGAGTGGTGATACAACACTCCGTGACACCACTTCACTTCAGAAGAACAGATGTTGCAGCAGCCTCAAAGCCTGGTCATAAAGTGTCAGCTTATGTCATTCCTTACCTTTGTCCAAACCTTTACTATCCAGCGTGGTTCCAAAAAGGGATCGACCCGGGAACCTATTAGCTGTTGTTACTTTGGTTTTCATCAGTTTATCTAGAAAGGAATTTTTTTTTCGTTGAGAAAATCTATTCTAAAAGTTGACACCTGACGAAAAACATGTTTGAAATAAAAATGTGATCCTTCTTAAGCACCTCATACCTTTAATAACCGCCTCCCATACAAGAACAGTCCTTAAATAAAGGGAGACACAAGACTCAAGTGAGACTGCAGATGCTGGGATCTGGAGCAACACACAAAATGCTGGAGGAACTCAGCGGGTCAGGCAGCATCTGTGGAGGGAAATGAACAGTCAATGTTTCGGGCCGAGACCCTTCATCAGAACTGGAAAGGAAGAGGGTAGAAACCAGAATAAAACGGTAGGGGGAGGGGGTGGGGCGCATGCTGGCAGGTGAGAGGTGAGTGCAGGTGAGAGGGAAAAGATAGGTAGGTGGGGGAGGGGGGAAGAAAGGGAGTGATGCAAGAAGCCAGGAGGTGACGGGTGGAAGAGGCAAAGGGCTGAAGAAGAAATCTGACAGGGGAGGACAGTAGGCCATAGAATAACGGGAAGCAGGTGGGCAGGTTGTGAGGGGAGGGGAAAGGGGAGGGGAAAGGGGAGGGGAAAGGGGGGAAAGGGGAGGAAGGGGAGGGGAAAGGGGAGGGGAAAGGGGAGGGGAAAGGCCCACCCCACTCCTACCCTGACCTTTTGGTCAGCGGTCTCCTGCACTGTTACAATGGAACCCAACACAAGCTTGAGGAACAGCATCTCACAAGACAAAAGAACAGAAGTTGGCCATTTGGCCCGTCGAGGCTGCTCTGCTATCTCACCATGAGCTGAGCTATTCTCCCATCTGGCCCCAATTCCCAGCCTTTTCCCCATATCCCTTGATACCCTGACTAATTAGATACCTATCAATCTTCTCCTTGAACACCCCCAATGATCGGGCCTCCACAGCTGTATGTGGCAACGAATTCCATAAATCCACGAGCCTCTGGCTAAAGAAATTTCTCCTCATTTCTGTTCTAAATGGGTACCGTCTAATTCTCAGACTGTGCCCTCTAGTCCTGGACTCACCCACCAAGGGAATCAACTCAGCCACATCTACTCTGTCCAGTCCTTTCAACATTCGAACTCATCTTCCACCTGGGCATGTTGCAGCCTTCTGGACTCAGTTATTGAATTTTACAACCTCAGGTTACTTGATTTCTGTCTGTATCGGGAATCCATCTGTGATATACGCTTAACTGGTCTGTCTTTCCCCCTTCTTTCTCCCTCCAGGAGGAGGATGCGCCCAGCCTGACCTGCTGGACGTTTCTTCCAGCTCGGCATTCTGTCTACATTCTCACTCTCTAACTGTTCCCATTTACTCACCTTGTTTACAGCTTTTCCCATGGTCACCCCAGATTTACAACCCCCTGCAGCTAAACAGGTCTCCTTCTTATTCTCAACAAGGATTGTTGACAAACGTCGACTGTTCCTCCTTCTGCAGATGCAGCCTGACCTGCTGAGTATTTCCAGCACTTTTGGTTTTTTAATTTTACATTTCCAGCATCTGCAGCCACGTCTTGATTTTCAACAGCATCAAAGAGTTGATCTCCATTAGTGCTACTGATTGGGGGAGATACATATCAGCCAGGACACCAAGGATAAGATCTTGCTCTGCCTGACAATAGTGTAAGGAAGGTTTTGCATCAACCCATATGTGCAGACGAGGCTGAGGCTTATTATCTGAAAGAAGCTATCTCCAACAGTGTAGCACTCCCTCAGTCCTGTCCTGGAGTGTCAGTTTTGTCCTCAAGAGGGTTTAAGCTCACAGCCTACTAGCTAAGAACCGACAGTCACAACAGAGCGGCGGCTGAATACAAAAGATCCATCGTTAAGGACCCTCACCATCCGGGACATACCCTCTTCTCCTTGCTACTATCAGGGAGGAGGTACAGGAGCCTGAAGACCCACACTCAACGGTTCAGGAACAGCTTCTTCCCCTCCGCCATCAGATTTCTGAATGAACCATGAACACTACCTCATTCAACACACTCGACTGCTGGAGGAACTCAGCCTCTATGGAGAGAAATAAACAGTCGACGTTTCGGATCGACCTATTATTCCTTTTCTTTTGCATTTATTTTTGTAATTTATAGATTTTTATGTCGTTGCGCTATACTGCTGCCGATAATAAACCTGAAATGTGAAAAGGAGATCCAACCAAGAAAGGAAAATGAAAATATTGTTACCTGCCATTTTCATAACTTCAGAAACTGCAAAAGAAAACATGGACAGCTGTTAGACGTTCAATGCTCACTTTGATAAGTATTCAAATCGCTTTTCATTATTTAAGCTCTTGGCTTTAAGAATAACCAACCATGGAACTGAGGACACTCGGGATCCATTGCCAGACCTGGGTGAAGGAAACCTACAGCTCCGGCCACACCAGCCGCGCTGCCGCTGAGGTCAGTTCGTTGCCTTGCCAATCAGGACTTTCGCTACATCTCTTCCACCAACCGACAGCCAGGCAGCTAGTCACGTGAGGCAAAGGGTGGCCGGTTGCCGGGGCAACTAAAGTAAACATTCCACTAGCGTAGCAACAGCCGCCGATGCGAGGGTAAAGTTTGTGAAACGTAACAACTTACCCCAGGATCAACTCCAAAGGCGCCAAAGTAAATTGTAAAGAGACGCACCATTAATCTTTCATGTGTACACTTTCAGCAACACGCCCTCTTGAAGGGGACGCAGCACCTCAGCACAACACATCCGAACCGTGCACGTTGTTAGTTCTCAGTGCTAAGGGGAGACCTATTTCACTGCGGCATCGTGGTAAAGCGACGGAGGGAAAAATCGGAAAATGCTGGAAGTAGGTCACGAAATTTTGTGGAGTAGAGAAAAATGTTTCACAGCTCGACTTTTTTTTTATTTCAGTTCGGTCGAAAAGTTAGAATTCTAACCATTTAAGAAGAAGGGAAGAAGAATACAGTTCCCGGCAGAATGAAAGGCATTAAGGAGTAAAAGTGAAGACAATGCAGCACCGGGACTGAACAGCTGGGAGACCTGATGCAAGGAATAGGGAAGTGGGAATGGAATGAGGGAAAAAGATGTGCCGCGAATTGGTGCAAATTAGAGCAGCAAGTCTAAAATGAAATTCATTGTTGAGACCTGGAGACTTCGACGTGCCTTATAGTAAATTTTTGGGCTATTCTTCAGCAAAAATAAACTGCTGGAGGAATTCAGCGGGTCAGGCAGCATCTGTAGAGGGAAATGGACAGTCGACGTTTCATCTTCCTCCACAGACGCTGCCTGACCCGCTGAGTTCCTCCAGCAGTGTGTGTGTTTTTTTGCTCCAGATTCCAGCATCTGCATTCTCGTGTCTCTATGGGCCATTCTTCAGGCTTATCCTGAGGTTCATTGAAATAGTAGGTGATCAGAGGATCGGGAGGTCAGATCATGTATCAGCCGTGATCACAGAGTCACAGAGCAATACAGCACGGATACAGGCCCTTCTGCCCAATCAGTCCATGCCGACCACGGTGCCCGCCCAACACACACACAACACTGGAGGAACTCAGCAGGTCAGGCAGCATCTGTGGAGGGAAATAAACAGTAGACGTTTCGGGTCGAGACCCTTCATCAGAACTAGCTGGGCACCCAGAACACCCAGCTAGTCCCTATTTCCTGCGTTCAGCCCCTATCCCTCTAAGCTCCGCCTCTCGTGTTGAGTGACGGGGATGGTTTGAGTGGCCTGGTGAGCTCCTCCTGTTTTCTCCTGTTATGAGAGGTCAATTCAGGTTAAGGAGAGGATTCCAGAGGTTAGGCCCTTGGCAGTATACTACTGCCCTGCCTCTGAATACCAATGTGGAAATAGGACATCACAGAGCTTCAAGCACTCTCAAATCTCCTGGACGTCACCTAACGTCCTAACAACAAGATTTAGTGTTCTCGGGATGAGAGCAACTCGTAATCCCATCACTGCTACTCAACTGTGCCCTCACCGCCAATCGGCTCACCTAAACTGTCGTCACGGGGAGAATAGAGGTGGACTTGACTGCGATGAATTCAAAACTGCTGCTCAAGATTCTTCCAGTCTGTCTGCAGCCTGAAAGCTGTTTAGCTACGGGAATTCTACCCAGAGGGTGCAGGACAGGCAGTAAGTGTACTCCAAACAGTGAAATTGGAATGAGGTACATAGAACTGAAACAGGCCCTTCGGCCCAACTCGTCCATGCCGACCGAGGTGCCTTCTTGAGCCACTGTCCTGCGTTTGACCCATACGCCTCTAAACATTTCCTCTCCATGATGAACCTGTCCAAACGTCTCAATGGGTAGTTGGCTTTAGTATTTATGAATAGCAGGGGGAAATTGCGGGAGAAAGTTTTCTACGAATAAATGATCACCCGTAACTGACCATTTTCTTGCTACTATGCCACAGGAGTGCAGAGGCTCGGGGGGGGGGGGGGGGGGGGGGGGGGGGGGGGGGGGGGGGGGGGGGGGGGGGGGGGGGGGGGGGGGGGGGGGCGGGAAAGAGTGAAGGATTTCAACAAATGCCAGCAGGGGAAAACAACCCTTTCCCAGCACAGGTTGACGCGGGGCTTGGCATCACATATGCAACGGTTTTCCTATACAGTTGCTATCCTGTGTGGTGGTAGAGGCAAGATTTCCAGCTGCTCTTGGCGAATGCTTGTTGTACCCATTCAAGTATAATAAGTGCTGAAGGAGGCTGCAATCAAACCAGCTGCTTTCCCTCACATTAACACCCAACTCCTGTTGATGTGATGAAAAGGCTTTGAGTCAGAACGAGCCCCTTCCTTGCTGCCATGCTCATGTAATTAGGTGTCTGGTCCTGGTGAGTTTCTGATCAAATACAAGGTCTTCTCCCCAATCAGGATGGAGCAGTAGTAAATGCCAATGAAGTCTGACTCTTGAAAGATAATCGCTGCCTGGCGCTTGTGACAGAAACATTATTTGCTACTCATCAGCCCCAGCCAAAGTGATGTCTGAAGAGGCTGCTCACATGAATTGATGAGGGATCAGATTCCCTCACTGTATCTGCACTGGGACAAGCATTGGTGTCTGTGAAATGTGGAGGCATCTCTTAACGGCCAAGCTCTGCAGCAAGCAATCAGAGCATATTAAGTGTGCTGGAGATACAAGAGATTCTGCAGATGCTGGAATCTGAAGCAACACACGCAAAATGCTGTAGGAACTCAGCAGGTCAGGCAGCATCTATGGATGGAAATAAAGAGTCAATGTTTCAGGTCAAGACCCGAATGATGAAGGGTCTCAACCCGAAATGTTGCCTATTTCCCTGCCTGATTTCTGAGTTCCTCCGGCTTGTGTGTATATTATGTGCCTCCAGCTTGCTCCAGGCACCCAAGCTTAGATCATGCATACTCTATTGTTGCTGATAGAACCCTTAATGGAATCAGGAACCCATTGTCCCCTACTCCCGGGACCAAAACATGCCCAATGTTTTTCCATAGTGAACAACTTGCCCAGTTCAGTTTTACCAATTCCTCTGAGGAACCAAATACCTGAAATTTTGTGACATTCAACTATCTTTATTTACAAAGGGAACTAGGGCAAGATTTCATAACCTTCATTAATAACAAACGTGCTCTTAACCAGGATAAGCAGCACTGCACATTTATACTGACAGAAATCACCTTCCTTGGATTAGAAGACAAAAAGTTTGGCTTTAAAAAGAAAACTCGCTGCATGACTTTTCTTAATGGTTACAGGTCAAAGAAATTCTACCACTGCTAAGTTGTTTAAAATAGGTTTGAATGAATCAAGTGTCCAACACGGCTCTTGAAATCCATACGGGCCATGTGTTAAATCCATTAGTCATCACATAAACCCATCACCTCAGCAATTCTCAACAAACAGTTGCTGTAGAGTGGAGATAACATGTTATTCACGCAAGTGATTTATAAAAGACCAGGAAAACTCTTTACTTTTTGCTTTTTAATTTCTTTTTCTAAACACAAATACATTAACAAACAGCATACAAACAGAGGTATCAGTGATTGAAATGGTGTGTGCTGCAATGGTACATGGTGCTCAGAGGCAGCTTAAAGCCTCAACAATGGAATGATTTCTTCACGTTTAAACTTTCCATTCATTAGAAATTTATTTTAAACAAGCGCATTTTCTTGCTGTCCGAGCTGCTTTTTCAATATTACAATTTCACTTTTTCGGGCAAGCAAGAGGTAAGGAGAGCAAACATGGCCTTTGGAAGTGTGCTTGGGAAGGCAGCAGATTCTAGGTCAGTAATGTCTCACATGTCACCATATTGCATTAAGATTACAGAATGATACAGATTTCCAGAGTGTTGGCTTGAAAATAAGCAATGGCCTGGATAAAACTAATCCAGCAAAAGATCAATTGTGTCTCCAATTCTGTTAGGTTGTTTTAACCGTGAAGCAATGTGCACATCAGATCGAGGTTATTTGCTGAAGCAAACTTAACCTGCTTTTCCTGACACCTTAGTGTGCGAAAGTTACAATCTTTTATCTCACATGACAATGAAAACCCAAGTAAGAGAGGGCAGTGGATTACCAACTGATCAGCTAGTTTTTGATATGGGATTTCAACTACACAGTGGACCCACATTTTAAAAACAAAAGGATGAAAATCACTTTTGTGCCCAAAAAGATATTTGGCCAAGATTACATCAGTACTTTGCCAGATTTTTTAAAAAAACTATGATCAAGGTATCAAGTAACTGCAGCATCTAATGTTGTAGCACTGAGACAACTCAAAGCAGGTTAACTGGTACTCAGTTATTTTTAAAAACAGCCTCTACAAGTTTGGATCACTTCATGGTCAAATGATAAAGACACACCAGTCATGTCATTCTGAATGCATATCACTTAGTAAGGAAATAAGAGGACAGGTAGCACCCAGGCACAAACCTGCTTTTTTTTAAATTAAAATTTAGAACTTCAGGCAGTTACGCAAATCTATAAAATCTTTACTACAGATTTGGAATTTCATACATAACCCATAGAATTTTATTTTAATTTTTTACCCCAAGAGTTGGTTCTTGTTGCAGAGCTTAACCCGAAAAGAATGGCATAGCTCAAGAACTTTATTAAAATATCACAAATTCCAACTTAAGAGATGCAGAAACAAATACTGATGGTTATTAGGGAATGCAAGGGAACTTGATTGTTTGAATTAAACTTTGCGGGTTCATCCAATATCATGACATCTTGAGCACAGGAAAGGACCAAAGATGGAGCTGGTCATGCAATTGCCAGTTTCAAGGTTCTCTGGTTTTAATATGGTGAGCAAGGTGAAATATTTAAGACACAGAAACACTGGAATCCCAACCACACGCAGCCATGCAATAGGCAACCATTACAACCATCAATATAATTTTTTTTGATTTTGTTTCTTTTCCCAGGGAGGCAAGGTTGGGGGACATTAAAATTAGCATGTATTCTAAAGACATGCCAATTTCATACTCAAAATCCAATGGACTGTGAAAAAAAAAGATATAAAAGTATTGTACAAGTTTACAGCACTACCCTGGAATACTGGTTTAAGATTTTTTTTTATTTTATTTTTCTTGCTTTATCCATCAAAAAATATAAACAAAGAAATGAATGCACCAGTATTCCAAGGGAGTTTTCTTTTTTTTTTATTTCTTTAGCAAGTGCCTGTTCTGGGCCAATTGGAATAGATGCACAATTAAGGAAGTTCACGTCAAATTATATTTTAATCAATACAAGGAGAAGGTGAGCCGTGGTGATCAGCCCTCACCCCCAAAGCCAGTTGTTTTGTGTTTTTTTTGAAAAAAGATTCCCCATAATTTTTAAATGCAATGTTATTAGGTAAGTTCCTTACATCAGAATTTCCAATTGAAAAAAAAGTTCCATAAATACACTTTTTAAAAAGCGCTCAAGTTCCCTTTTCCTTCATGCAATCAGCATGTTCAAATTATACCACAAAATCTCACTTCTCAACTCTGTACATGTGAATGCACTACTGTGCCAAATAATTACAAATCCGGCCAGTAACAAATAGAGAACATCCTTAACTCACAATTCCACAGGTTCCCGAGGCAACCAACTGTTCGAAACTGGACTGCGGACAGAAATATGTTGCTAGCTGAAATCTAAGGAAACAGCACAGCCTTCTTGATGAACATTAGTTTACATACATTATTACTTGATGCTCAGCACAGTACAAAATGGAAATACAAGAAACCTTACACAAAAGGATATAACACTGGTGACTGACTTCAAGTGTGAAATGCCTGTTAGGCCTGTCCAAAGTCTTTCTTCATGAATGAAAGTGACACTTTTCCTATGGGCACTTGCTTCCCATCAAGTTTCAAGGACACCTTAGGAATTCAGTCATGCTGCTGCAGTAGTCCAATTCATATTTGTAAAATTTGAAAGGCAATACCCAAGAATTTTAAGCAAGTTGTCACACAAGACATTGTATTATCACTCATCTTTCACATAACCAAATTGGTAGTACCAACAAAATCAGCAATCAATGCTTCCTATGGAATGTATATAAAGAAAACGTGAGGAGCAGTGGAATATGATTTGGGAGCAGATAACTGCACTGCTAAGAATGGAATTTAAACTGTATCCTTTGGCTCAGGGTATTCATACTACATTCAAGGAATTAAAATGAAGCAAAATACTGGACAACCTTATGTTTATTACTGCACAATTGGGGCTTGTTCCATCCCCAGAAACCCTCTCCTAAACAGAATTCTCTATTCAGTAAGGTGTAATCAGTTTATTTCACACAAAGACTAGACCAATTCACTCACACCGCCTGGTGAAGCACTCCATGCACAACGAAACAAAGCTACGGCCTTCGTATCTAGCACATTAGCTGCAAGCAATTCTAGATTCCTGTAACCACCATGCAACCCACATCAACTCAGCTTAAGATACAGTGGCAACAGGTGTATTAAATTGATGTAATATTTGAGGAGGAAACTGTCATTGTGTCAAAGTTTGTGGAATAGTCGCTAACTTAATTCACATGCCTGCAGTGTCAGATGTAGAACAGGTAGTGTTATCAAACAGGATCTCAAGAAAAAAAATGGATGTTTTATATTTTACTCAAGTCCTTTTCAAAACTAGAGGCAGTTTTTCAGAATGAAACAGCAGCATATTGCTCCTTGCTACACAGGCTGTAGCTTTGTCAGCCTTTCCTGCAAAACACTTACGCAAAGAATGACTTATTTCCCTCAAATCAACATACTAACTTGCAGAAATCGTGATCTAGCAAACCAGATCAAGAACTCCAAAATTTAAATAGAACAGTTACACCAGGCTAGCTTTAATACTCAAGTCATTGCAGATTAATTATTAATCTGAATACTAGAGGGCTTCAGAGCTCAAACCCAGAAGTCATATACTGCACGAAGCTGGATGGGCACTGGGATCAGGCACCTACTATCAAAACAGATCACTTTAAATGCATGGTAATATTACCCAAGGTACATTTCCCAGAGAAGCAACACCAAGTAGGTGTTTTTGTGGAATCAGTAAAACAGTATTTTTAGAAGTAGTATTAAATTTATTGTCAGTCTAAAGACTTTTACCAGTTTAATCTGCATCACCGAGTGCTACACCAATCTCACACAATTGCTCCAGATTCATTTACCCCAGATTCATTTACCATGCCACTAATGTAAAAAGTTGCATCTCACAAGTGAGAAACTGTCTACCAAGTTTCAGGTTTTAGGCTTAAGCTTGAAAGGCCCCAATGAGTACAAGCTCTCTAACTGACAACAGGATCTCACCAAACGATCTGATTTTCTAAACAAGGTGACCCAACTGCAGCAACAGTTCAGATTTTACATAACTTCTGTATGCATGACAATTCACTAAATTCTTTCTTCCAATTCCCCACCCTCCCAGAAGTTACAACTTACTTCAATTCTCTGATCAAACACTACCTTCCAGAAAACAGCAGATAATGCTGCACAATGCAACTAAAGACCCACCATTAGTCTGCACAGAAATCCGATGCGAGGCTGAGGACTCGTCATTGTCTTTGCATGCAAAGCCAGAATCAGGTTCACTCACAAAACTCTCATGAAGTGGATTATGAGAATAGCCACATCCAATTAAATTAGAAACATTAAAAAAATAAAACACCTTCTCTGCAATAATTGCAGGGGCAGATAAAGTTATAATTGCTTAAAACAATTACTGTGGATTCTCTCACTACTAATACATGAAAAAAAGTAGGGGCAGTTGCAAAATCCCTTCTTCGAAGTTAAATACAAAAATCTAAATTCCGATCTTAAACATGCACTTTTCTATGTGGTTAGGCTTTTGATCTAAATAAATCCCAATTACTTAAACAAATCCTTTGCAAAACCCACTAACCTGCACTAAGATTTCACAAGGTATCTTTATTCCACTTTTTTTTCCCAGATTTTTAAAACTGTGGCACGTGCACTTACACTTTTCAGAGAGAAAGATGGTATTACATTACTCCAAACTACAGGAGCAGTGGGAGTAAATCTAAAATAAAACGAGAGGTGACGAGCGCACCCATGCAGGTACATGTGGCCAAACAACTCACATGTGCCAAACAACCATTTTTAGAGAGTAACCAATTATTTTATATACATAATATATATAAATAAAAGGCCATAAGCAATATACCACGCAGCAGGCTGGGTGCATCTACTCAGCTTCTCTGACAGAACCAAAAATGAACTACTGAGGATGACCCATTGCTCTTTTCAAAGAAGACAACAAACTGTGGTAAAGCAGAGATGTTTTAAAAAAAAGGGCAATGACCCACATTTGTTACATTCACATTCGGGCAGGGAAGGGATATGTTTTGGAGAATGGGTAGATAGAAAGAACATTTTATTAACAGCATATTTTTAAAAATACACCATTTATTACAGGACTTCCAAGTCTCTTTTAAAGGGCCATGGTGGATTTAAGAAAGCCTTGGCATTAAGAGTAAAATGCAGATCATGGTATGCAAATAGATGTAATAGTTCTCACTTTCTTCTTGTAAAATCTTCCTCTTGATGAACAGTCCTGGAAGCTTGACAACTTAAGAGATGCTTAGAAATAGGCCTGAAAACCATAGTGGATGAAAGCTGGAAAAAAAACCCAACTGCATTTTCTAGTCAGCCAACATTAAATAGAAGTCTGAACTTCTGGCTACACTGAAGGCCAATTGACCCATCGAGCATTAGGGCATTTTTTAAAAAATATAAATTAAAACATTTTAATACAGCCGCCACGGAAACACAGCGAGTTTCGTGCCGAGATGATTTGCCTCTTTTTTTTTGTGTGAACTAGAACTGTCCAAGTAATGATGCATTTATTTTCCCCAAAGATTCCCAATTGCTTGTAACAGGAACTTGCTAAATGTGAATAACGTGCCTTCTTTTCTTAGCCGACAGTCAGAAATCCATTTCCTTTTGTTGCTTGGTTTTTATGTTGGAGCGAATTTCTTGGCCTGTGCTCGCACTCGTTTTTCATACTCTACTCTGTTCTGGCTGTGAATGATGAACAAGGAATTGCACAGATCAGAACAAATCTTACAATGTATCTCTATCTTAATAGCAACTTTTTTGTATTCCTGATCAATCAGGTAACACAAGCCATATGAACAACTTTATTTTGTTTTGATGAAGATATGCAAATATTCCCCTCAGCACTGGTCACCTGCAATTCAGCCACATGTCCGAAAGAAAATACTCAGCTGGGTTCCAGGTGGCAATCAGGAAGGATACCAAAGATGAATTTTGCCATTGCGCCACTCTAGCTTTCCTAATCACCTCCACGTACAAGAATACTGTAGTCCTACCCCACACAACTGAAACTACTCAAGATAATTTCATCCAAGTCCAATAGGGGGAGGATCACCCCACTCAAAACTACATTTTTATTAAGATCCCAAATAGCGAGTGCCCAATCAATGGCATTAATTTGTAAAGAAACAGGGAAAAAAAACAATGAAAGGATTTTTATTTCATGTACTAAAAGAACTGCCCATCTTTTAACTAGTTACATGTTACTATACATTCGGTCTTGGCCACTTCTTCACAAGTACCAGGGCTGTATAAACAGAGTACACTCTGGAATGCATTTTCTGGCAGATATTAGATGATACAATTTAAGTCTATAAATCTTTTTGAACAGTTCAATTTCAGTGCATATAATGATTGAATCATATTTTCCCCCAGAATAATCAGCAATTAGTGCCTATTCAAGTCTGATATTAAGCGTGTAACATTTTACGTTGGCTAGACCAAATATCTAAGTGGATTATATGTAAAGCAATAGGGTGCAGACAGTTTAGTTCTATGTTCAAACTGTCAATAATCCTAGACCAAGAATGAGAAAATGTGATTATAATTACCACCCAGCAAATAAAACTTTAAACTGTGACAAACAATCTAAATAGGTGAAGATAGTTATAATGCAGCTTCAGTGATACAAGGCCATCTGTAATTGATAAGCATTTCACTTCATGCCATTTCAGAGCTAACAGGATGAACAGTGGATCAAAAATACACTGTGTAATCATTTCAAGTAACTACCTTTTTCCTAGTGAGGTTTCTCAGATTAATAGTTATTGGATGAGAAGCATAAGTGCAGTGCTGGGTTCACTGAAACCATGGCATTTATTTGCTCTCCTACTTACCAGTAGATTGTGTATGCTTCTGCTTGTGCTGGGTCTTGAATGTTTGGCTCGTTAAGAAGTTCTTGAATTCCTAGTAATATCTATTTTGAAAAATAGATCATAGGTCAATGGTGGAAAGGTAAACAACCAGTGCAGCTCCACAAAATGTTTTTGCCAAGTGAACATAGTTTCTGACCTGCTTGATGGTGATGGCTGGCCTCCAATCCTTATCCTCCTCCAGAATGGATAGACACACCGTACCAGAGGGGTAGACATTTGGGTGGAATATTGGCGGCTCAAATTTACCTGGTGAGCAGTTTAGAAAAATGCTTCCTTAAAACCTGTAAATTTAACTTCAGGATCAATGCACAAGATTGACTAGGGATGCGCTGAAAGAATAAACTCACTTTGTATAATATTCCTTCTGTTCCAACACAACCAAATAAAAGATAAACAATGCTTTGAGTTTATTCTTACTGCCCTATTCAGGGCACACCTAATTCTTCAAACATCCTCATTCTGCTTCCTTCAGATGTTCAGACAAGCTGTTAAGAGTCAGTATCTACTCAACTGGAAGACAAATGAATCTGCAGATGCTGGAATCTAGAAAATAAAACGCTGGAAGAACTCAGCAGGTCAAGCAGCATCTGTGGAGGCAGAAGTCAATATTTGGGTTGAGGCTGCATCAGTGCTGAGGGGGAAAACAGAAAAAATTGCTAGTATGTAGCAGTATGAAGGTGGGTGGAGAGAATGGAAGCGATAAACAAAGGGGAGAAGAAACAAGGTGGATAGGAAGCACCAGGGATGTGGGTGACCTGAAATTGGAAATTTCAACATTCATTGCATTGGATTGTAAGCTACTCAAGTGGAATAAGAGATGTGCTTCCAGTTTGTGTCTGACCTCCCTGCAGCAATAGAGAGGGCTGAGGTCAGACAGGTTGGTGTGGGAATAAGGAGAGTTAAAATGAAATGCAACCAGAAGCTTGAGACAACTGTTGCAGAGAGCACAGGTGCTCCATTGGACTGTCACCTAGTCTATGCTTGGTTCATCAATGTAGAGGAGGCCATATAACGAGCACTGAATAAATAGACCAGGTTGAAAGAGGTGCAAGCGAACCTTTGCCTCACCTAGAAGGGCTGTTTAGGTCCCTGCATGGTCGAGGGGAATGTGAAGGACAGGTGTTACACCTCCTTCGGTTGCAATGAAAACTATCAGAGTATGGCGAGGGGTGAGTGGGAAGAACAAGGGAGTCCCGAAGAGTCGATCATTGCAGAAAAAAGGCAGGGGGAGAGCAGAAAAATGCAGCTGGTGGTGGGATCGCATTAGAGCTGGCAGAGGATGATGTGTTGGATGCCGTGACTGGTGGGGTGAAAGGCGAAGACCAAGGGAACTCTACTGATATTCTGCCTGGGGAGAGGAGGATAGGGTCAGAGCAGACTTGCAGGAGATGGAGGAAATAAGTGCAAGGGCTCCATCACCTATTGCAGAGGGGAATGCACGCTTCCAGAAGGAAGATATTTCAGAAGCTCTAGAGCAGAAAGCCTCAAACTTGTGAATAGATGCAACAGAAATAGAGAATTTAAGAAAAAGGGATGACATCCTTAAGGAGGCAGGGTGGGAGGAGGTAGTTGTGGGTGCCAGTGGGTTTATAGAAGATGTCAGTGGCAAGTCCATTCCCGAGATGTAATCAGAAAGGTCCGGTGTCAGAGATGGTCCAGGTGAATTTGAGGGCACGGTGGAAGTTGGTGGCAAAAGTGATGAAATTAAGTTCAGCACTTTTGTCTAGGAGTGTAGTGTAGGAGACAGCATCAATGCATTCATCACCGTAGCAGAGAAAGAGCTGGGGGTTTGCCGGAATAGGCTTGGAACGTTGCACATAGCCAACAATGACAGGCGTGGCTAGGGCTCATTCAAGTGCCGATGGCTACCCCTAAACAGTGGGAGTCATCAAAAGACAAGTAATTGAAGGTGAGGACATCTTCTACCAAGCAGATGAGTGCGTTAGTGGAGGGGAACTGGTTGGGTCTTTGTTCAAAAAGAAATGGACATCCAGCCTCTGTACACCTCCATCCCCCATCAGAAAGGACTTCAGCTCTGTTTCTTTCTTACCACGATCCAGGAACCTAAACAGCCCTTCCAGGTGAGGCAGAAATTCACCTGCACCTCTTCCAACCTGGTTTACTGCATTCAGTGCTTGCGATGTGGCCTCCTCTAACATTGGTGAAACCAGGTATAAACCAGGCGATCGTTTCGCACAACATCCAAGTTCTGTCCACAATGGCTACCTTAAGCTTCCAGTTGCACGTCACTTTAATTCTCCTTCCCAGTCCCACATCAACCTGTTTGTTCTCAGCCTTCTCCATTACTATGAAGAGGCCAAACACAAATTAGAAGAAAAATATTTCACATTCCACTTGAGTAGCTTATAACCCAACAGTACGAGTATTGAATTTTCCAATTTCAGGTAACCCACATCCCAGTGTTCTCCTCCTAACACATTCTCTCTTGTCCACCTGGCTTTGTTCTCCCTTTGTTTATCCCTTCCATCACCTCCTGCCCACCTGGTTCCATCTGCCAATCACCCCCTCCACATCTGGTTGCACCTGTCACCCAGCAGCCTCTACCCCAAACCCCTTCATGCTATTAGTTACTGGCAATTCTTCCTGTTCTCCTTCAGTCCTGATCCAGGGGCTCAACCTGAAAAGTCAACTTACAGCTTTTGCCTCCACAGATGCTGCTGGACCCGCTGAGTTTTTCCAGCATTGTTTTTGTTCTACCCAACCTGAAACTTTGTTTCCCCCCAGGAGTTGGCTATGCTTTAAAAATATCAGGCTTTACAACCACCACAATAAACTGATCTAAATAGAAATCAACTGGAATGACAAATCAAAATTTTACTTGACACACTTTCGAGTTATCAGTATGCTAAGCACGTGTCTATATTCAAAACTATATTCCCAAACAAAACATCAGCAGCAGCAAAAAGATGGAGGAACTCAGCAGGTCAGGCAGCAAGATGGATGAACTCCAGTTCCTCCAGCTTTTTGCGTGTTGCTCCAGATTCCAACATCTGCAGCCTTTTGTGTCTCCATCAGCAGCAGCTAGTTTACAATCTTATTATTGAACAAGGGTAGAGCTCCACCACCTAAAACTATTCATTTAAAATAGACTGTCCCTTTAATTGGTCACAAAGGGGTAAACATTATCTATTTGTATTAATACCAATTTCGAGTTTACTCATTACTGCGTCTTATGTGGTTCATTTATTTATGTTGGAAACAGTCATGCTTACTCACGCACAAAATCATCAAATTAATATGTTCTCCCACAAACAAAACTGCACAAAAAGCATTTACAAAATTCTTTACACTTAAAGCACATTCTAGATTGCATAATTATTCCAATTCAAAATTTTTAAATTTAGAAAATGCTTTTCACTACATCGTTAGCACATCAGCTTCTGAGACTGGGATTTAAATCTAATTTAGCTCTAATTTTTGTTTAAGTTTCATCCACTGCATTAATTCATTGTATTTTACTTTTTAACCCGATTCAATTTTCAATCCTACTTTCTTCAGTGGCTCTTTAAGCCTGTTTCAAATTAAGCACTGTACTGTTCTCTAGCCAATTACAAAATGTGAAGATTGTATGCACATAGCCTTTTCATTAAGTTGGTATCAAAACAAGCTGACAAGTATTGTTAATTAGCAACAACGTATTTAAGGACATTAGAGAGGGAGGAAAGAGGGAACAGGGTCTGGTGATTCAAACTGCTTTGAATTATAAATGTGCACTTCTGCTTTCACAAAAACATGACTCATTTTGTTTAAAACTGTAGAGAATTTGAGGTATATTTATCCATTTACACACTTAGAATGTATTAGCCTGGTTTTATTGAATAGCATCTTCTCACTGCATTCCCCACTCTTCCTCACTGACTGAGCCCAAATCCCTGAGAATGAACATCCTGGCCTAGGACATCCCAGACCTGATCAGTATGCAGGGTCTTGTGCTACAGGCCTACCCTAGAAACCACTGAGGAGACCTTCGAAAAATGTTGTTATACCCGCTGCTTTACAATAATCAAAGATGTCAAGCTTTTGAAACATTTCTAAATCCCTCTGACAGTTAAAAATCAAATTAATTTTTAAAAAGTCACCAAAATAACCACTGCAAACAATTTAATATATAACTTTACCTGCATAACCATAACATTTCAACTGAAATGAATGGGCTCACAGATCCTGTGGCAGGTCAAAGAATGCCCAAGAAGATTCCTCCATGCAAGTGCTGGCGAAATGTGAGCAAGTTAGCACCTGCCATTGGATTCCGAGCAACAGCACACTGTATTGATAGATTCGCCAGTTGGAATCCATCAAGCTTGGCGTTCATGCATTTGGATTCACATGTGCCAAGATCCCAAACTTCCTAGCCATACAGGGATATATGCCAGCAACTCACTATGGAATTGCCAGCATCTCTCTGTAACTGTAACACTTTATTCTGCACTCCTCAATGTTTTACCTCAATGCACTCCTCAATGCTTTACCTCAATGCACAGTATAATGAATTGATCTGTATGAATGGTACGCAAGACAAGTTTTTCACTATACCTCAGTACATATGACAATAATAAACCAATTTACCAAATGTATATTTAATTCATTAAAATTGAACATAAAAAAAATAATCAAGTGCTGTGTCCAAATTTTAAACTGCTGCAAAGGGTCAAAATCAGTTCTGATGAACCATTAGCTTTTAAAAGTTCTAATCATCGAAGATCCAGTGTGAACTTGGGGCAAGCAAAGAACAATAAAAAAAGACAAGCCTCCCCTCCCCCCAGAACAGCAAGTTCTAGAACATTTTGGAGGGTTCCAGCAGGTCACTGGTCAGCCCAAGAGATGACTGAACTGTCTGCACACTTACACTTTGGTGGCGATGAGGGGTAGTCATCCTTAAACAGCATTCGAAGCTTATACTGCCCACCTTCCCACGGCGTCTGAAGGAAAAGAATACCTCATTATCAGCTGAGCAAATAATCAATACAAATGTTATTATGCTGAGTAAACCATCAGTACATTATTAGCTATTTGGCAAATTCAAGCAAAATAAAAATCAATTGAAGAACAAATTATTTTCTGTAAACAATTCAATTTCAGGAACTTTCAGAAGTACTAATCTATAGTGGCTCTTGTTGCTTTTATAAAAAGAAAGAAAAATTGATCACACTGTGTTAATGGACTGACTGCATAGAACAGTACAGCACAGAAACAGACTCTTCGACCCACAATGTCTGTGCCGTCCATGATGCCGAATTAAACTAATCCCATCCGCCTGCACATGATCCATATCCCCCTATTCCTTGCATTTTCTTGTGCCTATCTAAGTGCCACTATTGTATCTGCCTCCACCACCACCCTGGCAGCACATTCCAGGCACCCACCACTCTCTGCAAAAAAAACATTCCCCATACATCTCCTTTAAACTTTCTCCCTCTCACCTTGACGCTATGCCCTCTAGTACTTGATATTTCTACCCTGGGAAAAAGACTGACAGTCTACTCTATGCCTCTCATAATTTTAGAAACTTCGCACAGGTTGCACCCTCAGCCTCTGATGATCCAGTTCCTGGTGCACAACCGGAAGCAACATCTTACTCTGTAGCAGAGGAGGAATTTTGTTTGAGTTCATATGATGTGTCTGTAATCGTTGTCAGGGTGTGAATGTTGGGAGATGAACTAATCATTACAAACTATTCAAATACAAAATACACCAATCAAGTGCAATGGCAAGGCTGTTTTTTTTTAAAAATAGAGACTGAAAGGGTACAAGCCACCCAAAATATTTTTCTTGGATTATATCATTCTGACCCATAATATGGTATCTCTTGCTTATCAAACAACCCTAAACCGGAACCATTTCATCCACAGGAAGAACAACTCCGTTGGTAGTACTCTGCAAGAAGATCCAGTCAAAAATCAACCACTTTCTGCCCCAACCCCCCCACCCCCACCATACACCTGCCACTGCTGATCTAAAGTGGTTTTAATACAGTCAAATTTAAATTTCCCATGTGTGTTTAAATCACGTCACAGGATTGATTTCTACTTCTCTCCTTTGAATCAGTGTCAAATTCTACCCATTTTTAATCCTGTAAAGCACACTTGGTCACCTTCCTATATTAAAGGGCCAATATAAATGCAAGTTGTTCATTAAGTGCCAGGAAGAAGTTTGCAACCATCATTTTATACTGCCAGAAGTACTTTTAACCATATCTGGACCATATAACATTCACAAACATAATGGAAGCATTCATTCTGTGTGGAGGCTCCAACTGGACAGTATGTTTCAAACTTTTAAAAACTCTGAAATAAATCACTGCCAAAATGGTGCCTAGCAAATACATTCCTCAGCTCCCACTGCTTGGCTGAAACCCTGCAATCTCAAGGTACTCATACCTTACTATTTTAAAGCATAGTATAATCTTATTGGAAACAAAGCATTGCACAACTGGAATCAATGTTCAGAAAACGCAACAGCAACTTGAACAATGCAAATAGTTTAGGTCAAACGCCAGACTTCAGGTAATTGGGGAAAAAAATTAAGAGGTAAAAGAAAATTTCTTTTCAAATTATTAGGATGCAAAACTCCGAAAGGATGGTGTAAGCAGGTTCGATCCTAAAGGGAAATGGATAAATACTTGAAAAGGGCACAAAATTTGCAGGACTATGAAAGGCAACTGAGTAGGGCTAACTGGATATTCCTTTCAGACTGAGCAGATACATAATTGGTTGAACAGCCCCCTTCTGTGCTATATTAATATGATTCTATTAATGCAACTTTAATAATTTTTAAAAACTTATCTTTGCTGTTAAACTTTAAAGCACAAAAGCTTCCCTTTACATCAAATGAAAAGGCTAGTTTAAAATCTGTACATCTTACTACAACAGAGCACTTTATAAATGGATAAGACAGAAATACTTCATACCCCATGTACACAAAGACAGCAGCTATCATCTGCACAGCAAGATAGCCACAAGCAAAACCAAGATGAATGACTGTTCACATTTTTGATAGTGCTCCTCAAAAGAGCAAATGTTGGTCAAGGCATTCTTCCTAAGATATCACGAGATCTTTCAATATTTATCTAAACCACCAGAAAATCCCATTTAAAAGAGGGCACCTCCTCTGCAATCCAATTTTTTTTTCTCCATCCTCCTGCTGATAGGGACTGGAGACATTACAAGAGTAAAGCGAATATATATGAAAGGATAATCATAAATTTTGCCTGAACTTGAAAATAAGAGTTGAGCACAATTCTTATTTAAAAACATTCTTCCCCAGTGCTAACCAACTCCCGTTCTAAGTAACCTTGCCACAAAGAGGACTGCAGAAAGGGCTCTTAAAATCAAGTGGTATGTGGATTTATATTACACTTACTGCCTTTTTCCCTGGAATAGCACATTCCCAGTTCATTAAGTTTAAAGTACCATCCGGATTCTTTGTGGGTACTGCAACAAAGCCCTGTAGGTAGAACAAAATACATGAGTTAGAGTTGAACTTAAAACTACTCAAAACTTCATACGTACAAGCATAAACCTGCAGGACTTCACCCAACAACAAAATCATAGGATTTAAAGAATATTGGATTTTACATTAAAGACCAGCAATTTTCTTCCTATCCAAACAAGACACATGAAGTTACAAGAAATCAGTCATGACAAAGCACACTAGTCTGCAGGATCAAATTTCTTGGTTTCACCTCAATGCCTAATAGCAGAAATTGTGGAGTGCACTATCGGAGATTTTATTCAAAGTTCTACTACAAGGTTAGTTGCCTTGTGCCAACTACCTGCAGCGATCAGAAAGGTAAAAATTTTGAACAGAATTTCTAATAAGGTGATGATCAGAAATTCCTTTTTTTGCTAACAGGACAATAGTCAAAACTGTGTTAACCTTGCACTTGTCCACTGAGGTTTTGGACAGAAGACAGAGACTGTCCATCCATCCTTTTCTTCTAACTTCAAACCATCAGCTTTCTTAATATGATTCTAGAATGAACAGTCTGGTTATAAATACAGGACTATTTCAATATACTCCTCACTAGTTCCTCATTCTCCACTTGCAGCTCAACAATTTCTAGTTTACACATATATGGGAAGGTAATTAATAAATTTGCTTGAACATGTAAATAAGATTTAACCCTTTGAAAAGGTCCCATCCTTCACCCAAACCGTTTATCAGAAACTCTTCCCCCATATCCTAACTGTGCCAATTCCTCTTCACCCACCAGCCGTACAGACCAACCTGCATCAGCTGCTAATCCAGCAGCAACTCAGAACTGGAATTCTCAATCTAGTGTTCAAATCACTCCATGGATTCACAAACAAGCTCTTCCCCAAACTCAGTTCCAATCCCTCAAGCATCCTCAATTCCATCACTCCATTAATGGCATTGATGTCTTTAGCTGCATAGCTCTCAAGCTCTGGGATTCCCTCCCTAACCTCCAGTCAAGATGCACTCATAATCCTAACTGATCAAGCTTCTGGTTATTTGCCCTAATAGCAACAGATAGATATTTCTCCTAACAGTTCAAGATTCATTCTCAAGATGTTGGGTTTCGAGAGTGAGTCCCAAAAACTAATCATCTGCATCCAATTTGCTTTGACAACAGTAAATGAAAACCAAACAGCCACAGATGCCAGAAATTGGAAATTCGAGTCAGGAGTCACAGAGAGACATAATACAGAAACTGGCTCTTCAGCTCACTGAGTTCACAATGAAAATCAACCAACCATTTATATTAGTCCCTTTTCTTTAATTATTCTCCCCACATTCTCATCTTCATCCCCCACCCACCAGATTCTATCACTCAGCAAAAAGCTATCTACAGCTACCTACTAACTCACACATATCTGGAATGTGGGAGGAAAGCACAGCCTCCAGAGGAATCCCACATAGTCACAGGTAGAACATGCAAAGTCCAAACAAACAGCATCCAAGGTCAGGACAGAACCTGGTCCTGGTGCTAAGAGGCAGTGGCTCTGTATGCCACACTCAGCAGGTCAGGCAGCAACTTTGGAAAGAGAAAGAGAGCTAACGTTTCAGATTAGAGTTCTGATGAAGTATCTTGGACCCAAAATGTTAACTGCTCCTCTTTCCACAGATGCATTTTTCTGGTTTCATTGCTCCTACTACAGACCCTAGTGGCTAGCCAACTGTCTACATGACTAAACCCAATTGCTTTTCAAACAGTTCACAGTAACAAATTCTGAATAATTTCATTTTGCTACTTGGAACAATTTACTTATATCTCAAGGTAATACAACAGGACCTGAATGGCATACTTTGTTAATGAGAATGATAACAAGTCATTAAATATAATGGGGGATGCATTTGAAAATATATTCCAATGGTTGTTAGGCACCTTTTTATACCTTGACAACATCAAATAAGGTGTAATCCACATACAACCTTTTTGTCTGACCTTTTTAATATTCAACATACTGAAACCCTACTTAGCATTACCTTGCAGAGCACAGATTTGTTACAGCACTCTTGGTCCTCTAGTTCAAACACACATCATACCTTGTATTTTAAAAGCAACATCCACTTGGATCATGGCTATTGCCCCAGGAACCTGGTACAAACTCCTGCCCTCCACTCACCCTCTCTGCAACAATGAATCAGCCGTGGCTCAGTGTAGAGAGACTTCCTGTGAGGGTTGGTGTTGGGTGAGTCAGTTTAAAGAGTGTAGCCGCTCAACACTGAGATGCGAATCCCAGGGATGCACCCTAGCTGGCACAGTGAGTGCAGGCTATTGCTGGAGAATGGCAGCAATTGACAGATCACCTGGGACCCAATGACTCTCTCATCACCTGCTACTGGATGCAATGGAAACTATCGTCTCTCTTTTTCTTTGAGTGCACAGTCTTCACAGCCCAGAGATTTTTCTAATGACCACAGTTATCACAGAAATCTCCATGTTAAAACAGCTCACATTTCTTTAGTGTAAGAGGTGAGATCAAACTCTAAATGGTTTGGCCCTTGGTTAGTCTATATTTTTAGCTATGAAGTAGAAGCAGGGAAGTGATTATTTTGAGCTTCCTACTAGCAGTATAAGTTTTCCAAATCCAAAAATTAGTCAAGGAAAATCATAGACAAAAACAGTATTTTTGGAGCAAGTGATACGAGGGAAGAATTAGTCTCTTGCTAATGGTAACAACTTCCTCAGCTGAAATGACAAATCATTCACTGCATCAATATTGCTGTAATTATCAGGCAGATAAAACTTTATCAAACAATAGCCTCCTCTGCTGTGATTCTACAGTAACTTTCAAAAGAAAATTAAGTTATACTTGGAGAAAAGAATTGCAAGAACAAAGAAAATCCAGGGAATTGAATGGAACTACACTTCCTAGGAAGTAGCACAAACTCAGTAGGTTCAATGGATTCCTTCTAAACTATAGTGCTCCACGATTTTAACCAATAGTCTGGATTTTCATTTTTAGCTAGAGTCAACCAGTTGAAGTAAGACAAAACTGTTAAAATGTTCACAAGGTCAAAGAATTTAGAATTGCCATCTTCTAAAGCAATGGTTCACAAAATGTGGTACACACACTCTTAGGGCTACTCAATATACCTCTCTGGGACACAAATAGATTGCAGATATTAAAAATAAATTTATTTAAAACACTGAAATACAAAATGTTTGCTGGAGGGGTATGGGGCAGCAGGTAAACCTGGAACTTGGTATCTAATACAAAATGACTGGGAACCTCAATTCTAGGAAGGATTCACTTCCTTGATCTCCTGGCTTCCTACACACAGTTGTTGAACTGCATACTTACAAAAGGGTGGTCTTTTCTCCAAGCTTTTCTTTCTTGTGCAAGTCGACTCAATGCAATTCCAGACATTGTTTTACTTCAACGGTCCCCTGAAAAAAAAATTCGCCATGGTTTTCATGAATCATTTTTTTTTGCCTGCCCAGTGTTCTCATTGAGATTTTGGAAATCACATGATGGGCAGGAGAACATTTTAAATACCTGCACTGAAGTCTGAGGGGAGTGTTTTGGGGGGAGAAAAGATACATTTTGTTCTTCTAAACTTGGGTTCTGCCTGTGAACAGTACTTGTGTTCCCTCACTGATACTGGTAGCGGGTGACTGGCGCAGTGACAAGTTAAAATCAATGGAACACAAATGGCACAAGTTTAAAGTGCATTTCAGTAAACAATTATTTCTATTGCGTATACAAATAAACCTGTGCCCCCTTTCCCAACAGAATAAAATCCTAATGAAAAGCATGAATGAGGATAAAGCAATCGTGAACAAAACAACTGAAGCAGCACATAAGTGAAAGAATGATAAAAGAGCTCGCATGGAACTCCCATGTCCAGATATGGTACTCTGACAAGGGAAAAGCCCTGAAGACTCCTCCAAAATAGTGGAGAAGTATCCATTGACTAAAGCACCCCAATGTCACAAGAGCACAGTGTCACCTCAAGCCACTCAGACAGATGAAAGGTTCTGATGAAAGATCATCAACCTGAAATGTTAACTCTGTTTCTCTCTCCATAGATGCTGCCTGACCTGCTGAACATTTCCAGCATTTTCTGCTTTTATTTCAGATAGGCTTGACATTTTCCACAGCAGAAACAAAGCAAAAGGCCACTGGGGAGCTCTAAAAGTAGAAGAAACAAATACATCACCAAAACTTGAGATTTAAAATCATGATCATCTACCACTTGCTTTTTGCAACAGTTTGAAACGCGTTTCATTCTTTCTCTGGGACATACCACACAATAACATCTTGCATTTATGTAGCAACCTTAACATACTGAAACATTCCAAACTGCTTTACAACCACATTAACAACATTTGATGTTGAGCCCCATGAGATGATAGAATAGTTAACTAAAAGCTTGGTCAGATAGATGGAGCTTAAAGAGCATCTTGGAGAGGGGAAAGGCAGAGAAGTTAGGAAGTGAATTTGGAGCCTAAACAGCCGTAAGCAAATCACCAATGGCATGTTAACAAAAATCTGAAATACCAAAGATCCTGAATATGGAGGAGTGCAGAGAGATTTCACAGATTGTAGCACTAAAGAAGATTAAAGTTAAAAAGGACAGGACCAAGAAGGAACCTGTAATCCAAGGATGAGAAAAAAAAAGTAATCACTGGACCAGGAACTACAGATAAACAGTTGCCAGACCTCTAAACTGGCCCTTTCATACGCAGAAAAAAACAGACGCAGTGGTTCCCATCCCAAGCAGTGGGGGGGTTACTGAAAATAAAAGGGGGACCCAAGAGTCTTATAATGTTGGAGGTATTAGGATGATCACAAGTAGTAACAATAATATACTCTGCATCCTGACTACCCTGACAATAGACTACTACAAGTCTCCAGGCATCCCCCAATCCATAAAGCAAGTGCTTGTGGCATCATCAGGGTGTGAACAACCGAGTGTGAATAAGCACAGATCTCATTCGAAATGGTTGCAAACCACTGGTCCAAGTCATCTCCTAAAGACAGAACCATGATTTCCAAAATAGTTAAAGGGCTAATAAGTTATGAATGAAAGAGATGAAAAAAAAAATCAAACCTGCATTTCTCCCATTCACAAATTATACATTTAGAGTGCAGACTCAAACAATTAAAAATTCTGGAACTTTAATTATGACATCAGGTTTAGTTATGGATTAAATTGCAATCTTATTCTAATGGAAACAAAAAAATTTTGAACCACACAAACCAAAGATCAGAGAAAGATTTCTCCCTTAAAAACAATTTACAGGATGAGCACCCAAATTTACCAATAACACCAGTCCAAATTTTCTGCTCCTTTACTGTAAGATATCTTACTAAGTTGTTGAAATGCAAGAAATAGTGCCCTATATATCAAGCAACAGGAAGCAAGTAGTTTCATTCATGAGACAAGTTGTGAAGCACTTTAAAAAATAATTAGCCTGTACAAAAGGATTCTTACTTATGAAATGCAACAGTCAGCATAGTGATAAACCGATGAACAGCAATAAACTTTTTACAGATAGATTGTATGATTTCAAGAACAGCCCATAAATGGAGGTTCACAACATAGGAACATAGGCTTAGGTTGTTCAGCCCCTCAAGCTAGTTATTCACTTAAAATGAGAGCTGATCTCTACTTCAGTAATATTTCATGTATACACGTTCTTGTATCACTGAGTCCGACAGCATAGAAACAGGTCCTTTGGCTCAACATCCATGCCAACCATTGTACTTGTATGTACTAGTCCTATGTACGTACACTTAGTTCATAATCTTCAACACCTGTTGGGTTGCTCAAGAGTACCCATCACCTCAGGAATTTCAATAACTGTGTGAAAAATTCCCCCCCTCCCCCCCCCCAGATTCCTTCCAAACCTTCTACTTTCTCTCCTTATAGCAATGCTTTCTTGTTATAGACACACACCACCAAGTGAATGATATTCTTACTATCTACCCTCTCTATCCCCCTCAATTTCATATGCCTCCATCAGGTCAATACTCAACATCCTTCGCTCCAGGTAAAACAAAGCCAGCCTATCCAATCTCTCCTTGTAACTGAGATGATCCAATGCAGGCAACATCCTGATGAATCTCTTCTGCACTCTCCCCAGCACAATCACATCCTTCCTATAGTGTGGCTACCAAAACTGCACACAATAGGTGTGGCCTAACCAACGTTTTGTGAAGTTGTAACATGATGTTGCTGCTTTTATATAGCATGCCACAGCTGATGAAAGCGCACATCCCATAGGTCTTCTTCACCACCGTATCTATTTGTGCTGTCAATTTCAGGGATAGGTGGACATACCCTGAGGCACCATTGTTAATACTCCCTAGGGTCCTATCATTTACCATGACCCACCCTTCTTTGACCTTCAAAAATGCATCACTTCTCACTTGTTAGGATTAAATTCCATCTGACATTACTCTGGCCAACTTTCAGCTGATCAATATTATGCAGTAGCCTAAGAAAATCCTCATTCTCTATGACACCACAAATTTTCAACTGAACTTCCGTATCACTGACTCGGGGAAAAAATAAAGTTACCAATATAGTAAAGGCATCTTGGCAACAATATGCCAAGACTCCAAATCTGTAAATCAGGATGCTGTCCACAACAAGCAATTCATGCAGCTACCAACTGATGAAATTCCAAGTGCAAAACCACCTTCAGAAACCACTTTCAACCAAATGAAGTTCCCCATGTTAACAAGGTTCAACAGATCCATTCCTTACATGAACCTCCCTCACCTTAATATATTTACAATACATAACCAGCATATTCATGAAAAATCTTAAAAATGATAGGTTTAGTGTCAATGTCTCAAAAGGTAAATAATTTACCAAGAAATAACATTGATGAGTTACAGATAACCACAGGGTCTGAGAATTTCCTCAAGCTTGAATTTTTTTTTAAGAAATTCCAGTGCTTTTTTCCTGTAACTGGCCATCAGTCTCCTCCAACTCTTGGAAGTTAAACACCTTGAGCAGCTAACAAGAATACTGCTCAAGATTACACCTTTAATGAGTAGACTATCCAGGATTAGTCCTAATAGTCTTTCCAAATATGACATGCACCTTTGTCTCAAGGACACAAAACCAGTATAATAATAGTATTAACTGCTAGAAACATTGGTCATTCTGCTTAGTATCTTCACATACAAAATAATCTTCAATTCTCAGAACAAATGACTTTTAACAATTACTCAACTACCTTCATAACAAATTCAGCTTGAGATCCCCATGGTGCAAATTTAAGGATTTCTCTCTTGACTTCCAAGAAACAGTATTAATGTTCATCTGATTGCATGATCCTACTTCCATCCCTTACTAGCATTACACCATGTACGAAACCTTAGTAGTCTTATCCATCCCAAGATCAGCTTTCATCCCTCATCCAAATTATTGTCAAAGGCATTTTTCTCTCCAGAATACAGCATCCCTACCTCTTGGCCTTGTTTCATTCCCATTATTGTTACGTCCAATGCATATTTATTACCTGGTCTCAACTTCAATATTCTTCCAGGTGGCCTCACTTTCACAAACTACACCCAATTCAGAATGTTACTGTCCTTGTTACTTTTGCACACCCATCCTCCGCACTTTACTGGAACTCTCTGGTACCCCAAAGCTCAATAAAATCAGTTCCAGTATTACATGGCCTCCTAGTAAATTTTATTTGCCCTACCCAATTCTTTGCAATTTCATCAGCCACCCATTCTCAAATACATCCTCTGCCAGAATCCATCAATCCCTATACTCTTCATTGCTGATAGTTCTTTCGGTTAATCCTTTCCAAAATCTCCCCCACAATACCATCTTCTGCCTGGTTAGAGTTCTTCAGGCCACTCTAAAATTGTTTCTGTAGTGGTTCTAATCTATGAAATTGTAATTGGCAAGAGCGATCAGAGATGATTTATATTTCTAAAATCTAAATTTGAAAATTACAGCCAATGCTGGTCAACATCTATTAACGTGACATACAGAGCTTGCATCTGGAGTTGTGCTCTCTCCAATTATAAGGCAATATATTCAGACAACAAAATTTAATGCAGGGTAGGTAGAAATCAATGCTTTAATATCTGTATAACTGCCACTTGGCACCAGGTTATCACCAAGTTTTATGACAGTATGCTGAAACATGTTGATTTATGAATTGAGAGAACAGAGTGTTCCTGCTTCAAGCAGCATTGCCAGCTGAGAAATATACTAAAATTAACTCCAGGCAATTACATTTTAAAGATTAACAAAGAAATATATCCAACTCCTAAAAAGGAGTGAAAGGGCTGACTGATTTACAGTGGTTTTGAGCTGGGGTGTGCTTTTCTACTTTTTAAAAAAGTTTATTTTATCACAAGATGGAAAGATCTAGTGGGTGCTCCCACATGCAAGTTATTACTAATTACCAAACATCATGCAACTCTTCCCAGATGCAGTTCCCAAGTGTAAATGAAACTATAACCAACTGTGAAGTAAATGTTGGAAATCCACAACACAGGAGGCCATTCAGCCCAACACATCCAAGCTAGCTGACAATATTCAAATTACTAAGTACCTTCTTAGCCTGTAGACACATGTATTTCTTAGAAGTGCCTCTCCCACTGTTGCAACTAAAGACTTTCAGATCCCCACTACCTTCTGGGTGAAATGTATTCTCCCCAGCATCCCCACCTTCATATAAAAATCCTTCTGCAAGTATTTTAAGTCCCAAGTAATGGGAAAAGGTCATTCATATTGACCCCAAACCTCTCACTTTTACATTAAATCTTCCCTCAGCCTCCTTTGTTCTAAAGAAAGGCACTTCACTTTAACTGCTCATCAATTCTCTAACCCTGGCAACATCCTCACAAACCTTCTTTTACTTTGTAAAATCATCCATTCTGAAACCCAAGATTTCCCACATCCACTAAAGCCACAGTTAAGCACGACAGATATTGGGGCCATCTTTGTGCTCATCTCACCAGTTTGAAACTACAATTTCCAGTATTTACAAAGAAAATTGCTTTAAACCGGTAATGCTATTATAGTACATGCCTCAAGGTTCTTTTTTCAGAAGAATCCTGTGACTTTGTAAAATGATCCATTGATTTCAGATAGCTACTGGAATATCTAAAAACAATGAAAAGAAGGGCCGCAGGATTTCAAGGTCAGAAATTTGTACTGTGTTGTACTGAACAGTTGGAATGCACACTAATATCTACCCAAAGCGCAGTCGGCAGTCTAGAGAGTATTTGTGTTAAGTGCAGTCTACTGTAAGTGTAGGATGTTAATCAGACCCCCTATGCAAGCAGAGTTTGACGCTCCTGGTTTAGAAGTTTCAGTGATTCATCTGAGTTGGTCAAAATAATTAAGGGATTCAACAGAGTAAATACAGGGAAACAATTTCATTTAGCAGAGAATTACAAAGCAGGAGTGGGTAATCTTAACATTAGTGTTAAGATATTTCAGAAAGTAATTAAGAAACATTTTTTTTTGAAAAACTTGAAATCTGGAATCTGTAACACTTCCCCAAATGGCTATGGATACCGTGTCAATTGAAATTTTCAAATCAGATTGATAGAGATGGATAACAATGAATCCACAAGGGCAGGGAAATAGAACCACCATATGGCTCAGCCTTCCACAAACTAAATAAATGCTACAACGGCCTCAAGGGGCTGAATGGCCTACTTGCATTCCTGAAAGCAATGGCTAGTAGTGTTCAAAACTATGAATAAAGTGCAGGACCAAATACAATAGAGCACAAAAAAAAACTAAATTAACTCATGTAATACTGATGCGCGGTGCACTCAGAGGTGCCCGCTTTCCAATGAAATGTTAGGCTAATCTCCCACCCTGCCCTCTGAGATGAATGTAAAAGATCCTACTGCACTACTCTGAAGAATGTGGGAGTAAATCCTATGACTCTGACCAATATCTAGCCTCCAACCAACAACTAAGGCATATGATTTGTCATTATTGTATTGCCATATTTTCTATATTTTAGTGATTATACTTCACAAATATTGGCTGAAAAAGCACTTTGGGACATTGAATTTGCAAAAAGCACTATAACATAAACCAAGTTTAGCCCACCAATGCTTTTGCTTTCAAAACACATGTCCAATAATGAGTTTTCAGAAGCCCATTTTCAAAAAAAAAGCAAATAGAAACAAAAGCAAAACAGCAATGATGAAAATATGCTCAGTCAATCAGCATCTGAAAGAAAACCAAGTTAATATTTTGGTTAGGAAGTCTTGAAGGGGCTACAATCAAAATGATGACTCATCAGCACATAAAAATATGCAATAATTAACCACTTGACAGAAAAAATGTTATCAAATTCTGTACCTTCAAGCTGGTCGTGGGCACTTTCAATGTTGTCTCGTCACCACAAGCTCTCAGTCCTATGCATGCAAATCAAAAATAAGTGAAAAAACATTGTGACGACCTGACACTGGTTATCATCCTAAATGTAACTTCACCGTCCACTGATGCCCAAACTGGTAGCAAGCCCAGCAATCTCACCCTCAAACTCCAGAAATTCAATATCAATTGCACAAAAAGTTGGTTAGAAAAATTCAGGTTTATTAAATAGTGGAGCAAGTTATAGATTGGCTGAATATGTGGAGGTGGCAGATTAAATTTGATGCAGAGAAGTTGTACATTTTGGCAGAAAAAAAGGAAATATAGACTAAATGGCACAAATCTAAAGCATGCAAAGAAAGTAGAACCTGGGTGTATATGTACAACTTTGAAAGTGTTAGGACAAACTGAGAGAACAGCTGGTAAAGCAACAGAATTTTGAACTTAACAAATAAAGGCAAAAATCACAGAAAAACAAAATAAGGGAGGTTATGGAAGCAAAGAATACAAAAATAGACAGATTATGTTGAACCATTGTAAAATAATGCCAATGCTGGATTCTACTGAGTCTGTCATCACACTTTTGCAAGAATATAAAGCCCTAAAATGGTAAAGTATCAATTTACTGGAATGGTTCCAGGGATGGGAGACTTCAACTCCTGCATTAGACTGGAGAAGCTGGGATTGTTCTCAGAGCAAAAATTGAGAAATTTGATAGAGGTGCGCAAGATCATAATGGGTTTCAGCAAGGTAAATAGGGAGAAGCTATGCCCATTCAAGGACCAAGGGATACATCTAAAGTGGGAAAGAGAGCTGGAAATGATGTAGGGGGACACAGAAGGGATGTGAGGATTTCTTGTACACAGAATGACAATGTTCTAGAAAGGTAATGTCAACAGTCCATTAGTTCTTTCAAAAGGGAAATGGACAGGCATTGGGTGGAGGGGGATGGGGGGGGAAATAATTTGCAGGGATACAAAAAATTGGGATTGACTGGTTAACTTTATAAAAGCCAACATGGACATGTTGCACCAAATGAATTTTTTTTGATGCACAAATGATTCCAAGAAACTCGTTTACAAAAGGATTTCTTATTTAGTGAGTATTTCAAGCAGAAATTATTTTAAAATAAAAGCCATGTCTGCTCATGGTCAGATGATAGCAAGCAACCATCAATTCTCTTCCTGTGCAAATATTGATAATATTCCAGTTAACTACTAAATCAATAAAATGCCAGGTTACTCATTCTAAAATGGCTTGATATCATGAATGCCCCTTCATTTTTTTTTAGAAAACCACATCCAACGTTCAAGACAATGAAGTACTTGAGCAGTTCCTTTTTTGGAAGACGTACTCCAGAACAGCTTTCCCATTCCTCAATAAAATAGAACCAGAAGTGGCTGGGCAAGTTGGGCCAGTACAAATGCAAATACAGAACATACATTTCTTTAATAGATTGTGGCTCAAACTCAACTCTAAACCATTACAATTCCCAATCTATTTTATGTATCACTTGCAATTAATGAACATGGCATGGAACATGATACAGTAAAAGCTGGTACTTGGTATGTGCTGGACGTAACAGTGGCAGTCAGTTAATAGTGGGACCAATTAAAGCTGCCCTATCACCAGCCTCTAAGCCTTCTCTGAAGTGCCAGTTACTAAAGTATGCCTGATTTTACAACACTGGATAACCAATGTCTTGAACCACATTCTCAGATGATTTGGTGGTTAAATGCAAAGTCCAGGAAAGTTTCTGGCTCAATTCACAATCTACCTCAGAATGAATGACCTCAGTCAGATGCACTCGACAATTAGTTTTGGTACACCCAAGTCAATGGGAATAAACGAAGGAGTGAAAGGCAAGTAGCCAAGATTTTAGTTTCCGACTTTTGTTTAGCAATCGCTCCAGGGAAATGTATAGATGTCAGAGGATGACAGTTTTAAGCCCAGCTGTGCAAACACCCCGCCAATATGTACAAGAAGCATTACCAAAGAGCTGGGTTAACAAAGAGTGCGTTTATTTTTGGAGGGGGCGGTGGGAAGGAAATGAAATGAAAAGAAAAGATGCTGTCATGCTCAAGTTTGCATTGTACAGAGGGAAACTACACCTATTTCATTTCTGTTTCAAAATATTTGTAAATGAACATTAACAAAACTGAAATATTTAAAAGCATCTCCTCAAATAAGAGGGAACTGCTGCTGATGTGGAATGTATAGATTTTCAAACAGCATCAACTGGGTGCCACATAATGGGTTTCTCATCAATGAAGGCTATGAATAAGAGGAGCTTGGCAGCCTGAATAGCAAATTGGCTAAGCAAACAGAAACAGTAGTAACGGAAGGGTGTTTATCTAACTGGAGGAAAGTGCAGTGTGGAGATCACAAGATCACAAGACAGGGGTCAAAATGTTTTGTAATATTTATTAATGGATCTTAATGTTCAGGCCATGTTTTCCTAATCTGTAGATGACATAAAAGTTGGAGCCATAGTTAAGTATAAGGAGGATAGTCATCAAGGAGATATAGATAGTCAGATGGAACAGTGGATAGGTGATGGGAAATTTAATACTAACGAATGTAAAATATTACATTTTGTTTGGATGAATGAAAGTCAGCAATATAAACCAGAGGGCAATTCTCAAAGGAGTACAGGTACAGGTGGGGGTATATGTGGTTCAATGAAGCAGCTATGATAGGTTGGGAAAGTGGCTACAGAATCTTGAGCACATAGTACAAGAACAAGGAAGACATGATGAACCTGATAAAACAATGGTTCATAACACAACTGGAGTAGTGTCTATTTCTGGACAAAACATGTCAAGACAGACATGAAGGCTTTGGAGAGAGTGCAAAAGATTTGAGGACAATTTCAGGGACTTGAGGAATATGAATGGACTGGAGAAGCTGGAATTGTTCTCCTTAAAATAGAAAAGGTTGGGAGGGATCCAAGAGGTATTTAAAATCATTACAGATAGAGTAGAGAGAAAGAGAAACTACTCCCATTGGCTGAGGGGTCAAGGGCTAGGGAACATAGAATGAAGATGATTGGCAAAAAATCCAAAAGCGACATAAGAAAGAATTTAAGGGTATGAGGAGAGGCCAAGATAGTGGAACAGTTGGACTGTTCTGGCTTAGAGCTGGCAGAAACTCAACAGGCCAAATCACCTCTTATGTTGGAACCATTCTATAATTCTTCCTTTGAATACATTCAAGCCCAAGCCAAAGACTTGAATATATAGACTCAACTAATACTTCAGTGCTGTTTAGAGTGAACCAATGCATCCAAGATCCTGTAATTGAGACATTTAAACAAGTCCTACCTGTCCCCTTAGGTGAACTTAAAAGATCCCTTAGCCTAGTTCAGATAATCTTCCCAGTGTGCTCAACTGACACCAAATAAATGGCGTGAACTTCAACGTGCTGATGCCTTGTGCTATGGAACTTAAGCTTGGTCTTTACTGAGCCTGTTCTTCTGTTCAATCGTGGCTGATCTGTGCCTCAATTCCACTCACCCATAACTTGATTTATATCCCTTTACACACCTGCTGAAAAATTCAAATAAAAATGCCTTTTCACATAGACAATGAAACCAGGGTTTAAAAAAACTCAACTCCTGCTTTCTTGAACACAGTGGAGATGAGTGAAACTGAAATATTTAAATCACTGAAGCAGGTTTTTGGAAATTCAAGCAACTTATTTTTTCCCTCCTTTCAGGCACATTTATGAAAGCCAAAAGTTTATTTAAAAAAAACTGGTTACAGTTGTGACTTCTCTAACTTGTGTGGGAGGAAAATGGCCGTGAGAAAACTTAGTTCTGAGTACTTCTAAAACATCTTTGATGACTTAAGGAATTTGATCATTAAATGTTTTACCCTCTCGAGGGTTCTGGCAAGTTTACAGCTAAGCCAGAATATATCACACAGTAAGTGCAATAACAGTTACCAGAAGCATGGTCAAAGTAACATTCTGGAATAGTTTCAATAGCCAAGAGTTGGAAATGGAATTTCAAACTTTTTTTTAACCCTTATTGATCTGGGATTTGGCAAATGGAACTTGGTTCATTATTTGCCTCCCCCAGAAGATCACAGAGCAATGACTGGAAATGCCTTTTCATGTGATTTCCCAGTCCTTTGATTTCACATTTTTAAATCAATGTACAACACAATAAGGGATAACAACACTTTACTGGGTAATTTAAAAATGACTTTTGACAGTTAATATTTACGACTTTACTGAGCAGAGTTCAGCACAGAGCTTTGCAACAATAACAAAAGGAAGAGTTTGCAATGTGAGGACAACACAACTCTCAGGCATCATCCAAAAGGGATTAAGTTATTTTTCTCAGTGATATTAGTCCCCATCAAATGGGGGAAGATAGAAGACAGACTGATAACCTTGAACTTCCAGGAACTGGCACGCATTCAACCCACCAATATCTCAACTTCCATTAAGTAATCCAATATGGTCCATCCTTTCAAATGCCTTTTACTTTGCAGAATGACATATAACCTACAGATGTACTGATCAAATCATCTCTGAAACGATAGCCAACTAGGATTTAACTGGCTATGTTATTACTGGACAACCCTCCAACTGAACTGAGTCACTGTGCCTCATGGATTTACCAATGGGGCCTTCAAAATGAAGTCAACTGCCCTTGTAAACAAGTTCAAACCCCACCGCAAAATAGTAGTCCTGCTCAGCTGAAGAGGAACAGCAGATTTGAACATTTGGTGTATGTATTTGACTGAGGAGCCAATGGTGCAGCTACCATCCTTGGGACTATGACTGAACGCCAGCTAAATGTTTGAAATCAGAATCCCACCTAAATGTTTGAGAAGGCCTAAAAAGATGATGACAAGACAGGCAACATCTGTGGAAAGAAAAACAGTTAATGTTTCAGGTAATGGCCTTTCATCAGAACTCCAATGAAAGATCTTCAAACTGAAAAAGTTAACTCTGTTCATCTCCACAGATGTAATCTGACAGGTATTTCCTTGCTGATTTTATTTCAAATTTCCAGCATCCACAGTATTAGTTTTATCCTGTAAATTTACATTTAATCATGATTACTTTAATCATGTAAATTTACTACACTATGCTGCACAGCAGCTTTAGACTCATGCCAGTGATGTTGCTACCTCCAGGTGGTTGATGCATTGTTAGAATACTGCATGCAGGATCAGTTTCTATCATTCTCAGAGCTTGTACAATGTCACTGGAATATCAGTGAAGAATAAGTGGAAGTTTCAAAAGGTTACACTGAAAATGAAAATCTCAGTACTGTACACAGCATTTGCCTGGAGAAAATATATTTTTCGTTGCACAATACTAGAATGAAGTCCTGCTGGTTCCATTGTTGACACTGATGGAAATAATTTGAAAAGGATTACCAGATTCACATGCATACCAGGTACCTTAGCTGAAAGTAAATTGTCTAGCAGTTTTACCAGTAACCAAAATCTGGTTGCACCAGACATTTGATCAGAAGGTGGAAACATTTTAAAATCACTTCCAATTACATTCAAGTATCAATTCAAATGTCTATCAAAGTATAACCATCAAGGTGCAAGTTTAAAACTCGTAATCTTGCAACCCTTATTACTGTGAATAATTCTCCCCAGCACCCCCATTCTGAAGTTGCTCAAGGTCACAGGAAGCAGCACTTACTGACAAACAGCTATAAATTGCAGTTATACAGTGTCTTTAACATTAAAACAAATGTCAAGATCATGGAGATATCAGGTGAGAAAATTTTGGTTAAAGCAGAACTTTAAAGACTGTAAAAGAATGAAGGTAGATGGCCATGCGTGCCTAGGAAAGGAATTCTAAGTTTGGTGTCTAGATAGCTGAAGCAACTGCTAGTGTTGGAGATTGGAGATGCAGGTAGTCATAAAAGACTGTGGTTAACAGTGCAGGATTTGGAATGGATAGGAGAGTGCAGAGGAAGTGAGAGCACAAATAGTGAAGATCAAGAATTTTAAATGAGATATCAAGCATACGACTGGCAGCCAACAAGATACATGCAAAAAGGTTTTAACAAGATGAAGTTAAAAGGGGCAGCAAGTATTGCAGAATATTTTCTAAACTGGTGAAAACCATAGGCCTATAGAGGGGCAATGAAGTGAATCCCAAGGAAAAGACACTGCCTTTTATTCCCTCAGGATGTCCCAAAGCCCTTCACGATGCTTCACATGAAGTACAGTCACTGCCATATGGCCACACAAATAACACTAACAATGATCAAATCATCTATTTCTAGTAATACAAGTGAATGAATTAATATCTGAATGACTGCACCTCAGATAGCAGTCTGCACTAAAGTATTAATAAAAAAAATCACAAAAAAAATGATTTGTTGACTTTTTATCTCAAGGTTGTTTGAACACCAAGATTGTATAGACTTCATTTAGAAAACTGTATTCAGTTTTTGACATTGTATAAGGATATATTGACCTCACTCAGTTGGGGTACAGTACAGATTCAACAGAATGACACTGAGACTCTATGATATTACAAAAGAAGTTTGTACAAACTTGAAAGATGATCTAACAAAAGTACTTAATATGCTCAATGGATTTTATAACAGAGAGAAACTGATGGAATAAAGAGGACCACCAATTTTAAATCTACAGCCTGGGCTTAGTGAAATCAGGAAGGATATTTATAACCAGAGAGAATAGTGGAATTTTGACAGTCTGTGGATTCTAGACTAAATGCAGCTTTCAAGATCAATAAAACTGAATACAGGTAATTTGGTGGGGGGGGGGGGGGTGGAGGATAGGAGGGGATAAAAAGAGCTAGAAAAATGGAGTCAAGACAATCAGCCATCATTTAATTAAGTAGCAATCTGGCCTAAGAGGATAAACAGCCTTTTCTTGTTCATAAAGTGGGACATCAATTGCAAGAGCACTGGACAAGTCAAATCTAGGCGAAAGCAAGGATCTCGGCAGCATATGGGCCAAATGAATAGTGTTATGGAGATACCCTTGTAAAGGAAACCAAATTGTACTAGAAACTCATGTTACTGTCAAATAAACTACTGATATCACTGGTCCCTTTTCAGCCCAAGACTGAAGTAGCTAATAGAATTAGCAGCAAGAATAGCTCATCCAAGGCTGGCCAACTGACAAGCAATCTGACACAGGTGAAGCAGGGTTGGGAGATTGAACTGAATTTTATCAGCACATGCTGAAGCTGACCTCATATTTGCTGGTAATGTCACAAAGATGCAATACAGAAATTAAGAAAATGAGGAAGATCAGCTCACCCTAGTTGAAAGCAGCTAAAGTTTTGCAACTAAAAAGTCTGCAAGTCACAAGCAGTAATGCATTTAAAATTACGCAGACCTGAGGCAGTGTTCTATTTAAAATAAAGAAACAGCCATCTAAAATTAGCTAGTCTGGTACCTTGGAAATTATCCTGGTGGGATAAGAAATATCTCATGACCCTGCAGTTCATTATAACATGGAGCCAAAATGCTCAGATCATTTAACACCATCCATGGAAACCATGGACGAAGTCCAACAGGACTGCAACTCTAATTTTGGAAAAGTTCAAGCCCACAAGGAGACACTATGCCCCTCCTGGGTGACCAATTCTGGAATCATAAAGGAAGTAAACCTCTGGAAAGGCAAGTCTTGCAAGGAACGAGTAAGGCAAGGTAATTGCAGTGGAGTTCTCCTGGTGAAATGCTCAAAACACAACCATGTCATAATCAACGTTATTTTGTCAAAGACAATTTCAGGATCTCATTCCCTGTCCAGGCACTGGTACTAGATTTTGTCACTGTGTGAGCAACAACAGATGGAAGATGGAAAGATGCAAAAGATCTGGACTATAAGGCCCATTCGACTGAGCGACAAGAACAAAGGAAAAATGTCCAAGAACAGAGAAGCAGTAGCACATGTCGGAGGTAGCAATGAGGAACTCAGTTAAGACCCTGAACTTAATGCAAGTGTCTTTGATTCCATCCTACATTACACCATCAACTCCAGTCTCACTGCCACCACAGACCAACAAATTGAGAAACCCAAACATAACTGAAAAATATACAAGGTTTTAGGACACTATCCCTGCTTAAGTTCTAAAACTTGGGGAGCAACTTCAAACAGAAATTTACAGATTCACCTCTCACATCTGGGAAGAGCAGAACATGCCAGAGGACTTCAGACATACTGTGATCGGGACCATCTTCGAGTAAGAAGGCAAATGTAACTTCACTAAGTTCAGATTGTTCTCCCTGCTGTCTGCCACAGGAAAAACAAAATCACTCAAGGATTTTCTTCAATTATCTCAAAAGCTGCTGTTTAAATCGCACTGTGGATTCCACCCATGTTGAGGCCCAACACACATGATCTTCAAACGCACAACACTGCCAAGAAAATAGTTTAGAGCAGAACAACCATTATACATGGTGTTTTTTTCAAACATACATGAACATTCATATCAACCAAACCAAGAGTGACTGTGGAGAACCCTGCTCAAATTTGTTCGCTTTCTAGGTCTGCTACAAGATGGCAGGCAAGCCACGATTCTAAGCAACAGGTCAATCACAGACCCAATGTCAGTGACCCAGAATGTTACAGACCCGGTGCAGACTGGAGTCAAGTAAAAATGCATCACAATTCCAACATTTGTCTCCATCTTCCTTGCTGTAATATTGCACCTCACCTCCAGAAAGCTTTCAGCTGGAATGGAGTTAACCCACTAGACTAATGAAATTATTCAATCGACACCAAGTTGTGCTGGTGCATGGGAGGTAATGGTGTAAACCTCTAGTAGTTTGCCCACAATGTAATGGCTCCACTTTCACTGTCTCAACACCCACATGGCAGACCTCCAGTGCACCAGCACAACCTTCGCAATTTAAAGAATTTAAAGATCACAACCTCTAAACCAGTACAAAACTCATTACCTATTGGATAAGTGATCCCCATCTTCCTTGATCTTTGAACATTCTTCTCCTTAAATCATGAAGGCTGTGCTAGTGGACTAGAGGCGATGGCAAATTATGACATTAAGGTCTGTCTTCCAAAACATGGACCACCTGCAGCAGGCATCACAAAGACTGGAAAGGTACCATTTGTACTATTTTCACAGAATCCTTCAAATCCACTGAGTAGATGAGTGAATCAACATCAGCATCCTGTCCCAGCTACATCCCAGCGTCAAGGCTTCAATTATAGCACCATCTGATAGGTAGGCCACATTATTTGCATGGCCAATACAGACTCTCAAGGTAGGCACTCTACTCCAGGCTCCACTACACAATGAGAGATTATCAGAATGTTGACACAATGTCTACAATCTGTGAGAGGTGGCTCCAGAGTGGACATTTCCCACAGTCTTACTGTCGACTTTTATTGTTTGGGGAAGGGGGGGGCAAGGTGCCCCACCTGTGCTGGTCTGCAGGTGCCATACTGGCCTCAAAACCAACAAAGGCCCCATTGTTAATGGTGTAGAAGCAAGTTATCCTCAACTTCAAGATGCTAAGAAAAGTTGAAGTTCACTAACTTAGTCGTATCAAATTAAACAAATTATTTCCACTCTAAGGGGAACTGACATTATTCCTTTACACATCATGTCCCAATATCAACTTGCAAATTTCTACAGATGTACAGTAGAGAGCATTCTGACTGGTTGCATCACTGCCTGGTATGAAGGTTCCAATGTGCAGGATCAAAAGAGGCTGCAAAAGGTTGTAGACTCAGCCTGCTCCATCACGGACACAATCCTCCCCCGCCATGGACGACATCTTCAAGATGCGGTGCCTCAAGAAGGCAGCATCCATCATTAAGGACCCTCACCACCTGGGACATGCCCTCTTCACATTACTACCATCAGGGAGGTAGTACAGGATCCTGAAGACCCACACTCAACGTTTCAGGACCAGCTTCTTCCGCTCTGCCATCAGATTTCTGAATGGTCCATGAACAATACCTCTTTATTCCTCTTTTGCACTATTTATTTTTGTAACTTACAGTAATTTTTATGTCTTTATGTCTTGCACTGTACTGCTGCCACAAAACAACAAATTTCATGACATATGTCAATGATAATAAACCTGATTCTGATATCACAAACTCCAAAGATGCTCAGACAGCAATTATAGATTTTCTGACTGTCATTTATAAATTCAGATTTACACAGCACAAAAATAGACCCTTTGGCTTAACTCATCCAAGCTCATCAAGGTGCCTACCTGAGCTAGTCCCATTTGCCTGTGTTTGACCTCTTTCCTATCCTTGTACCTGTCCAAATGTCTTAAACATTGTAATTGTACCCATTTCTACCACTTCCTCTGACAGCTAATTTCATATACCCACCACCACCTGCATGAAAAACTTGCCTCTCAGGTCCCCTTTAAATTTTTTCCCTCTCACCTTAAATCTATGTCCTCTAGTTTTATACTCCCCTACGCTGGGAGAAAGACTGGGACCATTCACCTTATCATCATTGTGGGAAAAGCACATGGTCATTGTGTATTGGTTCTCTCTAATGGACTGACTGATTAACAGCAGATGGAAAAAAGATTAGTAGCAGCATTCCTCAAGGGAGTAAATTCTTGAGCCAGAATAAAAATCTGAAAAAGCCTTTGATGATCAGCTTTAATAAACTCAAAACATTCTTTTTGCATATCTAGCCCTGGAAAATTTTACAAATCCAAAGCACATTTTCTAACATGTCTGTAACATTCCATTTGGACTTACTAGGGCCATGCTTCTTTCCAGCTCTGGCCAAGAAGAAACAAAAGCACCCTGTCAGTGATCTCTCTCAATCATAAGCCATTCCGATGCACAATTGCATCTCTCATCTTGAATGTGCCAAAATATCACCTTTTTCACCTCTGGTTTAGAGTACAGTGTTCAACGATGACAGGCATAGTACAATAGTTAGCCTTTCATATGCAGATTCCTGACCTCCATCAAACTAACTTGGCAAAGGGAATAAAGCACGACTGTCAATTGCCCAAGCTGGCCCAACAACTGTGCAATAGCTCGCACAAAGAAATGCTCTACACCAGACATTAATAGCACAGATGGAGGAAGAAAAGGAGTATTTGATATAAGTATACAGCATTTCAAATGTCTTCAGAAACACGAGATTCCGCACGTGCTGGAATCTGGAGCAACACACACAGAATGCTAGAGGAACTCAGCAGGTCAGGCAGCATCTATGGAAGGAAATAAACAGTTGGCGTTTCGGGTCGAGACCCTTCATCAGGACTGTTAAAGGGTCTCGACCCGAAACACCAACTGTTCATTTCCTTCCATAGATGCTGCCTGACCTGCTGAGTTCCTCCAGCATTTTGAGTGTGTGATTTCAAATATCTTACCATGAGCTGAATGCCAGAATTCTAGCACCTTCCATTTTAACAGAACAAATCCCTTCAATGAAATAAGTCAATTTAAAAAAAACAGGGAACTACAGACTGGTTAGCCTAACATCAATAGCAGGGAAATATTAGAGTCTATAATAGACGAGATAACACTTAGAAAATACCAACAGGATTAAACAAAGTCAACACTGATTTATGAAAGAGAAATGTTTTTGAGAATATTACTTCCAGAAAAGGGAGAACCAGTAGATTGTGTATTTGGAATTTTGGAAGGTCTTTGATGAAGTCCTACTTAAAGGGGTAGTGCACAAATTTAAAGCACATAAAATAGGGGTAATAAACTGGCATGGATGAAATTTAGTTGCCAGAATAGGAATAAATGCATCTTTTCCAAGGTGGAAGGTAGTGACTGATAGGCTACCTGAGGCAACAGTGCTTTTAGAGAGAGGGTTCCTACATTTTGACCCAGCAGTGAAGGGATGGTGATATATTTCCAAGTCAGGATGGTGTGTGCCTTGGAGGGCAACTTCCTACTGGTATTCTCCATGCTTTTGCCATCCTAGCTGGTAGAGGTCATGGTTTTGGAAGGGGTTATCTAAGGAGTCTTGGCAAGTTGCTGCAGTACATCTTGTAAATGGTGCAAACTGCTGTGACTGTGCTTCAGTGACAGAGTGAGTAATGGTGGTTGTGGACAAGATGTATATCAAGCAGACTGCCATGTCCTGGATGGTGTTACGCTCCTTCAGTGTTGTTGAAGCTGCACTCATCCAGGCATGTGAAGAATATTCCATTACACTCCTGACCTGTAGATGATGGACAAGCTTTGGGGCAGGATTCCTATCCTATGACCTGTCCTTGTACCCACATTGTGTATAAGGCTACTCCTATATACATTGGATGAGGGAACCAAGTCCAAAATTTCGAAGTTAGCTGACTACACAAAACTCTGTGAGATCGTGAATTGTGAGGAAGATGCAATGAAGCTTCAAGATGACTCAGAGTGGTAAATACATAGCAGATAGTGTAAAATGTTCAAATGTGAAATGATCCTCTTTGGTTGGAAAGAGAGAAAGGCAGAGTATTATTTAAATTATGACAGATTGGGAAAAATTAATGTACAAAGAGATTTGGGTGGGTTGTACACCAGTCATTGAAAGAAAACACGTAGTTACAGCAAGAGCAGGTAAGTTGGCCTTCATTGTACAAGGGTGAGTACAGAAACAAGGATGTTTTGCTACAATAAAACAGGGCATGGTAAAACCTCACCTGGAGTACTGTGAGCAGTTTTGATCTCTTTATCTATGAAAGAAATACTTGCCATAGGAGTACAATAAACAGTTCACCAGTCTGATTCCCAATATGGTGGGTCTGTCATATGACAAGAGTCAACTAGGTGTGCATTCAATGGAATTTATAAGAATAAGAGATCTCATTGAAATGTACAAAATTCTGACAGAACTCAATAGACTGGATGGAAGGGGCTGTTTCTCCTGCTGGGACTATAGAGCCCAGGGTCCTGTTTCAAGCAAAACACAGGATTGAGATAAATTTCTTCACTCAGGTGGCGAATCTGTGGAATTTTCTACCACAGAAAGCTCTGGAGGCTGGCGCTGAACATAGTTAAAAAGATAAAAAGATTTTTTAGATGTTAAAAAAGGCATCAAGGAACATGGAGGGAGAGCAGGAATATGGCATTGAGATAGAGAATCACTGAACTGCAATGCAGGCTTGAAGGACTAAATGACTCACTCCTGCTGCTCTTTGGTATATTTCCCTGGTGTGTGGCCACTTAAAAAAAAACCTTACACACCCATCACATTGTAAATGCCAGGTTACCGATCCATAGATATCAGTAAACATTGTGCATGCATGGCTCAATAAACATCTTTTGATTACCAAACTTTAATATCCTCTCTCAGCAGGAATCTCTGAAGACTAAACTAAAATACAATCCTAATGGAGAATTCCATGGCTAACTGTGACATTCTTAGCAAAAAGCAGCAACTAATCCTGGGAATTTCCTAGTTCAGTGTTCAAGAACATTAGCAGACAGCATATGAGCCCTCTCTCCTCCCTCTAATACTCTAATCCTTTTTACTAATGTTCTGCTACTCCTAGACTTTATGCTCCCACAGCTTAACTTCAGCAATCATGTTTTAGAAATTATTGAATATATAAACTCTCTGCAGGTGAAAAAAATTATCACACCTCAATGAAATTATTAAGAGTCTTCACACATTTATTAATCACAGAAATCAAGGTCTGCCCAGACAGGATTCAGCTAAAACTATTGGCAGGAACCAAAGAAAATTAGTCTGTAGGACTTATCTGCAGCAATAAAACTACTTTACTTTTGTACCCAAAGAAAAATATTGCCAGAGACTGAAGCAATAGGTTCACATCAATATGCACCTTGCAACCCAAGCCCCTTCATTCACAAGTAAACAAGCCCCAACAACCTGGGCCTCGGCCTACACCTCACTTCCTAAGTTCAACAATTCTTTTGTCCTATTTAAGTATTAATAGTGGATAAAACAAACTGGAATGTTTTCTGTCATTTGACCTTGGAGGGTTTGGCAGGGTAAAAAAAAAGTTAAAGAACTATGATCTAATTATTTCTGCTTTTCTGTTGTACACGATTTACAGCATTAACAATTGCGATGCCTCCTGTGGCAGAGTAGCCATTTATTTAATGTCTAGACTTAAAGAAGCAGCGCATAGGGAAAGTGTTCCTGATGGACAATATTGCCATTCAAATACATTCAGGAGCCAGGGAAGAAAGTTGGATAAACCTGGACACTTCTTTTTTGAATGGTTGTGTTTGTGATTGTTAAACATAAAGAAAGACCTTACAGGATGAAAATCAAGATAGGCAAACATAAGGGGATAGCCTGAAATCAGTGCTGCAGGAGAACACCTCTCACATACTTCCAAAATAAGACTCCTTTGAGGTTGCTGCATATGGGTCAACGTAAAAAAACATGAATGTAAGAGACTGAGCACTCCTATCTGTGAAATGATCAATGAGAAGCAGTTCAACTTGGCCAATGTTAGAATACCAATTCTTAAAAAAAAAAGTAATGATTGAATTGGAGCTGTTAAAGGCACCTTATCTATATAAAAAAAGGTTATGCTAAAACAGGAATTCTGAAGCTGCCCTAATAGCTATTGAAAAAAAAGCCAATAAGTCAGTCCCAGGCTCAATTCCCCATATGCTTCGAATTAGTTGAAGTTAACTCAGAGCAGTGGATGCACAACAAGGCAAAGCACTAACAATAACAGGATCACACCCTGTTCTTATTTGCCCCTCTATCCAAAGACCTATGAACGTCAAAGCCCAGAATGGCCTCAAAAAGCTACTGCAAAGGAGAGGCAGCACAAAGAGTGAAAATTGAAGTGGCCTCCCAAACCAAGTTTATCTAGAGTAGATGACTTCACAAAATCCTTGATTCCAACAGTCTGCCTGCAGCATAGTCAAGATAGGTAAATATAATTGATTTCAGCTAGGTCATCCCTGGAAACTACAGTTGACAATGACATAATTTACGTGGGAAAGAGAAAAATTCCAAAGTCTTAAGTATTGCCAGCTGGAAATGTGTATATAGTTCAGCATTAGCTGTGATGGAAATATTGTCAGCATTCCAATAGGTGCATGTGTGAGGGAGAAAGGAATAAAACATCAGGTGATTTGAAGAGCAGTGGAAGGAAATTCACATGGATTATGTACAAAATTCTCTCAGGCTAGACAGAATGGACTGGATTAGGGGAGGAAGGTGTCAAGATGAGGGTCACAATTTCGGGATATGGGACAAAACAAGATGAGAAGGAATGTCTTCAGAAGATGGAGAACCTGTGGAAACGTTTACCACAGAAGGCAGTAGACACCAAATCATTGAATACATTCAAGGTTGGTACATTTGTAGACAAAAGGCACCACAGAGTTTGGGGAGAGAGCAGGAATATAATATTGAGGAGTAGCAGCAACCGTACTGAATGGATAGCAAGCTCAAAGGATTGAATACCCTACTTCTGCTCATATGTAACATAAATGTCAAAGAGTGGGTGGGCAGAATAGCCTGCAACTCTGCTGTAAAACTCTGAATGTAGTCTATATAAAACAAGACTCACTTCAAAAGGATCAACACCTGCACAACAAGTTCTTCTATTGTTAATAATATTTACTTCTTTATACATAAGTTTTTCCAAAGTTAACTTTAATACAGTAGTCAGTGTTCACTTCTAAAAGTACAGTGAAAATCCAGTAACACTATCCAATTATGCAGAAATCCCCACGGTTTGGCAGTTGGCTCGCTGGTTCGCAGTGCTCCCTTCAAACTTACCAAGGGCCCCACTCTCCCTTTAAACTTATCTGGTTCAATGGAAGTGTTATTATGCCTCTGTATAACATTAAAACAGTGATTTAAAAGTGTGTTGGCCTATTAACATCCAAAAGTTCTGCAAATCTGACAGTCCAGCAATGAAGTGCTTTATTCAGAGTTTTAATATGCCACTTCTAATTTAAAGTTGTAAGATCTTAACTATGCAACAATGTCAAAAGACATACTTTAAGAACACCTCCGCCCTTCTGCTAGGAGCAGAGCCCAAGTGAACATTCACTAGCCTTTATGCAATGGACACAACAATATGCAAGCAAACCCAGTATATGATAGGGAGGGCAGGAGACAGGATATTCCAGAATAAAAATTTCCTATCCTCAAGATCACAAGACAAACGAGCAGAAGCAGGCCATTCGGCCCATCGAGTCTGCTCCACCACTTCACCATGAGCTAAACTATTTTCCCATATAGCCCCAATTCCCTGCCTTTTCCCCCATATCCCTTGATACTCTAACTAGATACCTATCAATCTCTTCCTTAAACACCCCCAATGATCAGGCCTCCACAGCTGTATGTGGATTCCATAAATCCACAACCCTCTGGCTAAAGAAATTTCTCCTCATCTGTTTTAAGTGGGTACCCTCTAATTCTAAAACTGTGCCCTCTTGTCCTGGACTCACCCACCAAGGGAAACAACTTAGCCACATCTACTCTGTCCAATCCTTTCAACATTTGAAATGTTTCTATGAGGTCCCCTCTCATTCTTCTATACTCCAATGAATACAGTTCAAGAGCCGACAAACGTTCCTCGTATGTAAGCCCTTTCATTCTGGGAATCATCCTCACGAATCTTCTCTGAACCCTCTCCAACATCAGTACATCCTTCCTAAGATACGGGGCCCAACACCGCACACAGTATTCCAAATGAGGTCTCACCAGTGCCCCATAGAGCCTCATCAACACCTTACTTCTTACTTTTACGCTATTTCTCTTGAAATGAATGCCAAGATAGCATTCGCTTTCCTTACTGCCGATCCAACCTGGTGGTTAACCTTTAGGGTATCCTGCACGATGACCCCCTACCTAACCCAATCTCTTTCAAAAATGAGGGTCAACAAAGTGAATGTTTTTGTTTGTAAATCGTACAATTAGCGAGATAGTTCACTGGGGTCATCTTCACTCTTTCCTGAACAGCGAACTAGAAATACCATAGCTTATCAAACAGGCATTTTTTAAGGAAATACATTTTTTCTTAATCAGAATCATTTCCATTAAAATTCACCCTTAAAGCCAACTGCTGCACAAAAAAAGCCTCCACTGTTATTTTAGTACCCAGATCATCTAAAACAAAAAGGTCAACATCAATTCACATTATTTTTGGGCAGCAAATTATGTCAGACAAAATATTTAATTAGATTTCCTTAGCTTTTAGTCTACAGCAAGACTTGCATATAGCAAGAGGCGAGGTAATTGCAACACATTACAAACATGCATAAGAAACAAAAAAGTATTTGTTGAATGAGTTATAAAGAGCACTCCCTCAGCTTAATCTCACAAGAGGAGCACAGATGAAGTTAGAAGACTGTATGAAAGTGCACATCTGAGGAAACGTTTATTAATTCTGTCCCCCCACCCCCTCAGTGAGGTGCATCCCCCTCCCGCCCAGCCTGTCCCCTCCAAAGTGAAGGGATAATTCTGCCAGTGACCAGAGCCCCGTTGTACCTCCCTCCTGCCCCCAGGAGCCCATCCCCATCTTTGCTGCTGAGCAGTCATCCCACCTACCCCCCATATCTCCCACCCCCTCCCCTCCCCCTCTGTGAGCAGTCACCCCTACCCCCCAATATCTCCCACCCCCAACTCCCTCCCCTCACCCCATCCCATCCATCCCTCCCTCCCCTCACCCCCTCCTCCAATCACCCCCCTCCTCCCCTCACCTCACCCCCCCTCCTCCCCCTCACACCCCCCTCCTCCCCTCACCTCACCCCCTCCTCCCCTCCTCCCCCTCAACTCCTCCCCTCACCTCACCCCCTCCCCTCACCTCCTCCCCTCCTCCCCTCACCTCCTCCCCTCACCCCCTCCCCTCACCTCACCCCCTCCCCTCCTCCCCTCCCCTCCCCCCCTCCCCTCCCCTCCCCTCCTCCCCTCACCTCACCCCCTCCCCTCCTCCCCTCACACCTCACCCCCTCCCCTCACCCCCATCTGGGCTGCTGAGCAGTCACCCCCACCCCCCATATCCCCCTCCCCCACCCGGGGCCTGCGGTCGCGCCTCCCCACAGAACACAATGATGGAGGAGGGAGGGAGGGGGTGATCAGCCCACACACCGCCGCGCAGCCACGCCCAGACCGGCGGAGGGAGGGGGTGGGGGGGAGCGGGGTGCTCGGGCCGGCCGCGGGCGCCCGTGCTGTACCTGGTGTGGCGGTCGGCGGGTGTCGGAGCGGCGGCCCGGGCCTGTCCTGCGTCTCCCTCCCGGCTCCTCATTCACATCCACAGAACAACAAGGGACTGCTGCAACATGGCGCCGCCAGGACCCCGCCACCCCGTCAGGACCCCGACCCGGACACCCCACCGCCTGCCGCCAACGCACACAAAAAAAACCCCGCTCCCCCCCCATCACCGCCCGAAACGGCGACCATCCACAATTTTGCAATGCGAAAATTATTACCGCGATTATCTACTGGTTGACAAAAGAGTAAAAGAACTTGAATGGATTTCTTTTTTTTTGGCGGGGGGAGCGAAAGAGGGAAAATTCAGGCGCGTGTTTCGCTACCTAAAAGAGGGGATCCCAACCGGTTGGAGCCGGTTCCATCCGGACCCGGTTTGAAAAAAAACCGTTACGGGCCGCTTCCTGCTGGAGCTTTCTGTATGTTTACTCTTTAATCTTACTTGTATTTATAGATATGTTCGTTTTATGAAGAAAAGAAATGAAATCCTGCCCCCCCCCAAGAAAAAAATATGAGAGGAGAAAGGCCGGGGAATATTCTAGAAGCCGCCACATGGCGTCACTCGGGTGCAGCGGTGACGTCATTGGTTTAACATTAAATTTATAAAATGGAAGCGGGAATGGTGCAGCCCTCATGGGTGAGGATGGAGCACCCATGGGTGGCATTGGGTGGTTTGGATTCCAGTGGTGCCATTATGTGGGGGTGGAGCACCCATGGGTGGCATTGGGTGGTTTGGATCCCAATGGTGCCATTATGTGGGGGGGGGGGTGGAGCACCTATGGGTGGCATTGGGTGAGGGTGGCATTCTATTGGGTGGCATCAGGTGGTTTGGATTCCAATGGTGCCATTATGTGGGGGAGAGTGGAGTTCCCATTGGGTGGGGGTGGATCTCCTGTGGGTGGCATTGGGATGGTATTCTATTGGGTGGCATCAGGTGGTTTGGATTCCAATGGTGCCACTATGTGGGGGGGGGGGTGAAGCTCCCGTGGGTGGCATTGGGTGGGGGTGGCATCAGGTGGTTTGGATTCCAATTGTGCCATTATGTGGGGGGGGGGGTGTAGTTCCTGTGGGTGGCATTGGGATGGCATTCTATTGGGTGGGGTGGCATTCTATTGGGTGGCACCAGGTGGTTTGGATTCCAGTGGTGCCATATATGTGGGGGTGGAGCTCCCATTGGGGGGGGTGGAGCTTCTGTGGGTGGCATTGGGTGGCGGTGGCATCAGGTGGTTTGGATTCCAATGGTGCCATTACATGGGGGGGGGGAAGGGTTGAGTTCCCGTTGGGTGGCATTAGGTGAGATGGATTCCAATGTGCGGCATTAGGTGGGGATGGAATCCAAAGGATGGCATTAGGTGGGGTGGAGTTTCCATGGTTGGCAATAGTTCTTGGATGGTGTTCCAAAGGGTGGAATTAGGTGGGTGACATTCCAATGTGTGTTGTTCCAATGAGTGGAATTAGGTGGGTGACATTCGGATGGGTGGTGTTCCAATGGGTGGCATTGGGTGAGGGTGGTGTTCCAATGGTGGCATTAGGTGGGGGTGGTGTTCCAATGGGTTGTATTAGGTAGGGTTGGTGTCCTATTGGTGCACAGTGGCACAACCAGTAGATCTGCAGCATCAAAGCCCCAGTGACCTGGGTTCCAATCCTCACACTACTGTCTGTGTGGAGTTTGCATGTCTTCCCGTAACTGTGTGGGTTCCCCTGGATACTCCTGGTTCCTGCAACATCCCAAAGACCTGCGGGTTGGTTGGGTGTAATGGCCACAATAAATTCCTCCTTGTGTGTAGGTGGGTAGTGGAAAGTTGTGGGGAGGGTCGGTAGGAATGTGCGGAGAACTAAAAAAAAGGTATTAATGTTGTATGGTAGGTATGGACTAGGTGGGCCGAAGGTCCTATTGCTGTATTGTGTGATTCTGTAACACTATGGTGTGTTGCTGAATATCACATGAAGGTTATATCACTTTCCACACATGCCACCTTCTTTCTCCTTAACCATAGCTCTCCCCATGGACTTTGACTATGATTTATCTAGTTTCTTCACCTCTGTTCTGACCTCCTCCCCTTCCTTCCAGAGCAAGGATAGGGTTCTTCTGATCCTTCCTTTCCACCCCACTAACACTCATATTTAGCAAGTCATCAATTGCAATTTCTGCCACCTTCAAGTTTCCACCACCAGATATGTCTTCCATTTCCGTCCTCTCTAAGTATTGTGAAGGGACTGTTCCCTTCACCACTCCCTGGTTTGCTCTTCCATCTTCACAACCACCCCACTTCTTACAACACTACCATGGAACTGCAATGAGTGCAGTCTTACTGTCTTACTCATCGCTTCCCTCCATCCAGGAGAAACGATGACTCACCTGCATTTCTTCCAAACTAGTGTATTTCATTCACAGTAGAGAGAATGGAAATACAGATTGGATTACCTCTTTACAGAGAACTTCGTCCAGTCCACAGGGGCAACCTTAGCTTCCATTTGCCTGTCATTTTAATTTGCCATTTACTATGATCAACCTGTGGGCTCCTTTCCTGGTCCAACTGAGCCCAATGCAAGCTTGAGCAACAGAACCTCCTCTTGTGTTGGGCCTCACTGCAGCCCTTCCACAATTTCAGGTAGCCTCCTTCCTCTGTAGCAGAAATGGGCCAGTTCTGCCATAAGGTTATTTATCTGTAATATTAGCTCTTTTTTTCTCTCTTTCCACAGATACTGCCTAATCTACTGGGCATTACCAGCATTCTCCTTTTAGTTTGACCTGAATTTCAAAATCAGATTTATTATCACTGACTTGTATGATGTGAAATTTGTTGTTTATGGTACAGTGCAAAGACATAAAATTACTATAAATTACAAAAATACATATTGCAAAAAAGAGGAATAGTGTTCATGGACCGCTCAGAAATTTGATGGTGGAGGGAAAGAAGCTGTTCCTGAATCGTTGAGTGTGACTCTTCAGATTACTGTACCTCCTCTCTGATGGTAGTAACGAGAAGAGGGCATGTTCTGGATTGTAAGGGTCCTTAGTGCTGGATGCCGCCTTCTTGAGGTACCGCCTCTTGTAGATGTTCTCGATGCTGGGGAGTTTATACCTGTGATGGAGCTGGCTGAGTCTACAACCCTCTGCAGCCTCTTATGGTCCTGTGTATTTCACAGTTTTTACATGCCCCTTTGTTTATTTTTCCTTTCCCTAACAGTCCTCATTAATCGTGCAACCAGACAGCTTCATAAGCAGCGCATCACCATGGAAACCCTGGCCTCACCCAATCAGATTTATTCCTTTTGTCCTATCCATCCACTCCACCCTTTCTGCAACTTAAAACTAACTCGTTTTCTTGCTTTTTCGGTTTTGATAAAGGGTCTTTGAGCTAAAATGTCAACACCTTACCTCTTTCCACAGATGCTGCCTGAGTGTTTCCAGCATTTTGTTTTAAATTTTCATTCAGATGGAGGGGATTGGAGAAGGTGATGCAGCCAAGGGTGGGATCTGGAGGGAATGAAGATCACATGGGTGGGAGTGGGGAAGGAGTGAAGCATCAAGGACCTAAGTGGAAGAAAGCAATGGGTTCATGGATGGAAGATAGGCACAAACAGCATTGGGTGGGGAAGGGGTTCTTCTGGTCCCATGGGAGGTAGATACAGGGCCAAGGAGTGCTGCAATCCCATATTGCATAGTGGTGATGTTGATTGAGAGAGAAATATTGGTCAGGAAATTATAGAGAACACTCCTAACTTTCATATCTTTTACATACAACTGAGAGAGAAGCTGGGGCCTTAATTTAATGACTCATCCAAAGGACAGCATCACTGATAGTGCACTACTCTGGTGGGCATGGCAATTACAGTTCTCATGCAGGGAGTTAGGTGTAGGGGAGGTTCAGGACCCAAAGGTGATGGTGGAGTGGAAGGACTGCAGGTCCCATGGTGGTGGAGGGTGTTCCAGGATCCAAGGATAGATGGTGGGCTCGGGACTGTATGTGAAGCAATGGGTGCATGATTGGGTGACCCAGAGGGAATGCAGATCCATTGGCTGAAGTTAACAGGTTCTTGTGTAGCAGGAGTCAGAAGCTGCAACTCCCAAATAACTTGACCAAAAACTGCAACATGTTAATAAGTAAATGATGTGTTTTTGTTGCATTGATTGAAAGTTAAATGTAAGCTTAAATGTAAATGTAAGTTAAATGTAACTTTCAAAATGGTGTCACAGATACTGCCAAAATAAAAGTTTATATTGGCCCTTTCTTGACTCTTTAGGAACATACCAAATCAATCTACAAGCAATGAAAGAAATGCAGTGGAAAATTTATATGTAGCAAGCCTCCAGAATCACCAATTTAATTAAAAATATTTTTTTTTTGATGATGTTGATTGAGGGATAAATGTTGGCCAGGAAATGAGGAAGAACATTGTTAACCTTCAATATAGTGCCATAAAACCTTTTAAGTAGGCCTGAGAGAGAAGCTGGGCCCTCAATTAAATGTCAATGCAGCACCCTTTAAGCATGATACCTTGATATAAGCCTCGATTTTTAATCCTGTTCTCTGGAGGGAGGATTTAAACCCAGGACCTTCTAACTCCAAGAGGTGTGTGCTAATCCATAGTAGACATACATTGACCAAAGATGGCTGACAAGGCTCAATTTAACCCTCCATCAAAAAGATAGCACTTCCAACAGAGCAACATTCCCTCAGTGTTGGCATAAGAAGTAGTAAAGTCTCCAGTGTGGGACTTAAACTCCGATTCACTGATCAGAAGTAAGTGTACTAGCGTCAAGTATCAGCCAACAGATTTGGCCGAACAAGGAAGCATAAACCAAGCCAATTACAATATCAGGGCCTACTTAATTGAAGGCACAACTGCTAGTGGTGGGGTGAAGGGAGTGGAGCTAACCACAAGAATCTGAAGAATATGGAATTTAGGAGATTGAACGGGTTAGAGAGTTGCAGAGAGGGCAAAGACACAAGGGAGTGAGAATTTGCCCTTAAGGATGAGAATTTTAAAGCTGAGGAAATAAAATATTTCACAAGGCAAGTCATAGATATGTAAGATAGGATGGAAGTTGAGATAGTCTACTTTGTTTACTTTTGGTTTTAGTTTGCCCCAGCACTTTCTTCAATCTTTCTTGCCACATTGCTACCCCACCCAATGCCACCTACTGGACCTGCAACCCCCATCCCCAAATGGTGCTCATCTTAAATCTACTGGAATGGAATCAATTTATAAAACTAATAGGGAACTATTCAAACTGTGGCGCCTACAATCCAGAACCAAGGACATCACAATTTCAGCAGTCAGGCTGCAGTATGCAAATTTGGAGGCCAAGCTGCAAATCATAAGAGAGGATGGGCCTTACACTCAATGTACGCACAACAAAGGTCCTCCACCAATCTGCGCCACTGTACAATACACCTGGGAAACAAGGACACACTTCATATCTCGGGAGCTACCTCTCAGCAACAACAGACATCAGTGATGAAATTCACTGTCACCTTCACTGCCTCGGCACAGCCTTTGACCAACTGACGAATAGGTTTGAAGATTGAGACTTCAAGTACTACATGAACCTCATCCCTCCTATATGCTTCAGAGACTTGGACTTCCCCGAGAAGGCATTGAAGAGATACTGCCAATACCGTCTCCTCAAAATCCTCCAACTTCACTGGAAGGTTTTTTTACAACAGCATTGTGATTTCTCCCAGGCCAATATTCCTAGCATTTGAGGCCCTAACTATATTCAGTCAGCTCCATTGCTCGGGCAATATAGTTCACATGCCTAACACCAAAATCCTGAAACAGGCACTGTGAGTCTGTCAGGGGAAGAGATTACCAGGTAGACAGAGGCAATAATTCAAGGATATTCTCAAAGCCTTCTTGAAAGAAAAATAGAGAAACAAAGGATTGCAGATCCTGGAATCTAGATGAAAAACATGATGATGCTGGAGGAACTCAGCAGGCCAGGCAGCATCCGTGGAGGAAAGCAGGCGGTCAACGTTTCGGGTCAGGACCCTTCTTCAGGACTGAAGATAGGAAAAGGGGAAGCCCAATATATAGGAGGGAAAAGCAGAGCAGTGATAGGTGGACAAAAGAGGGGAGGTGGGGTGGGCACAAGGTGGTGATCCTTAGGCCTACTTCCATCGAGATTATTATTGCCATAAATATCTTTGCAATTGAATCTTTCCACGCACTACATAATAGATTTGCTACATGAGTCAGATAGCAACATATCACTTAGTTACATCACTGCTCTACTCAGAACGGCCTCACAATTCTGTTTCTTAATAGAAGCAAAAAAACATGGAGTAATCCATTTCTACAGATTGACAGGGTAATAATTGAAAGAATACATGTCACACAATCATCTTGATTCATCTGACAACTGTCTTCCCTATGAATAAAAATGCTTTAGTTCTAATAAAGTGCACCATGAAAACCTGGTAGTCAAGAAGCTGTCAGCACAGTTCCATAAAACATTCTACTATACAACACTCATAAATGGAGCCCATCTATTGGGATGATTGATTAGGACTAAGACTACCCATCCAACAGGATTTTGACCTACAGAGAAAGAGAGAGAGAGAGAGACACTGAAAAAGATGCTCATATAGCCACAGCAAATGTCCCAGAGCAGACTAATCATTTGAAATTTCATCTCATTTCCTGGATGAATCTTGCAAGATCCTGCAAATGTACCCAGTTGTCTCAAGAGCCTCACTGCAGCTTGTACAGTAGTTAACAATACATTGACAAAAGGACCATTGTCCCGGTTGCTGATGAGGGCGATGAACAAGAGGGGAAAGCATCCCTGGTTCTGCAGCATTAAGAGAATAGACAGGATGGGGGTGAGGATGTGGATGAGGGCAGGAATCTGTCAAAGAAAGGACACAACATACAGCCAATAATGTCAATGCACAATGGTTGACACACCAGTTGCTTCATCTACCAACACTTTCCTACACTGTGAATGAATGTTACAGCTCAGAGAAAAATTGGTTAATCAGAGGACCAACAGAAAATACTCCATTTAATGTGATGATATGGAGTCTTATAGTACAAAAGCGGGCCTTCAGCCCATCATGTCTGTGTTTTGATACAGAGCATATTAATAAAACTTGAGACCAAAATATTTTGAAATGGTCAATCAACAATTCTGAATAATATAAGTTGATTTTCTTGCATAGAAGAGAGACCAAGCTCTTGGAAATAAACATGAAAATGCCCTAGAGGAGAATGACCATGTGGTCCTGGAATACACAGACCATCCTACTCCTCCCCTCACTGCTGAAACATTAATCCTTTCCCCATCTATTCTGCCCAAGTAAATTTCGGCTGCTCTCTCCCCATGTCAGAGGTTGAGGGAACGATGCCCTGCCATCCCCACCATTAAAAGCATCTACATGAGGTGCATCTATCATCAAGGAGCCCGCCATCCAGGTCATGGTCTCTTCTCACTGCTACTGTTGTGCGGGAGGTACAGAAGCCTTAAGTCCCACATCAACCATCAGGTTCCTGAACCGACCTGCACAACAGTAATCCTACCTCAGCAACGGAGCACTACAGACCACTTCTCGCACTACCTTGGACTTGCCTCTGTGCTTTTTTTTATTTGCACTAATGTTTTGTACAGTCTTGTTTTCTTCATTGTCTTGTATAATTTATGTATAACTTCTGTTCTGTGTGTTGTCGGAATCTAAGTGCACGTGATGCTGCTGCAAGCAAGTTTTTCATTGTATCTGTACCTCACCATACTCATGCATTTACTCTGTCCCGTTATTGTTTTTACCTGTACTACATCAATGCACTCGGTACTAACTCAATGTAACTGCACTGTGTAATGAAGTGACCTGTACGATCGGTTTGCAAGACAAGTTTTTTCACTGTACCTCGGTACAAGTGGCAATAATATACCAACACCATCTGACAATGAACGATAAGAGCAGGGATAGATAGTGAGAAATCTTTCTGCTCAGCAGAGATGTGTGTCTATAAGTTTAACCACTGGGTGGGGGTGGGGGGGTTAGAGTTGAGGAAGAATTTTATAATGTGCACTGCCTAGTCCTGAAACACCGTGGCACAGAGCGCTGTCAAATGGGATTAACATGGACAGAGGGAGGGGGGAGGGTTTGTTTCCTGCCTGGTGAACTGTGGTTCCGCTGCAACGCAAGGGGGCCAGAAAGGGAGCCATGGCGTGGGTGCGCGGTGTAGTATCCGCAGCCTGGCTGGCCGAGGCCATCCGCACGGCCAAGGCGGGCACGCTGCGGGTGCTGGACTGTTCCTGGTACCTGCCGAGGGTGCCGCGCAACAGCAGGAAGGAGTTCGAGGAGCAGCACATCCCGGGGGCCGCCTTCTTCGACCTCGACGAGTGCAGCGATACCTCGTCGCCCTACGCGCACATGATGCCGCCGGCCGAGCAGTTCGGCCGGTACGTGGGTGCCCTGGGCATCGCCAACCGCACCCACGTCGTGGTCTATGACGCCAGCGACTGGGGGATCTTCAGCTCGTCGCGGGTCTGGTGGATGTTCCGGGTGTTCGGGCACAGCCGAGTGTCGGTGCTGGACGGGGGGCTGAAGCACTGGCGCCGCCAGGGTCTGCCGGTCACCGCCGAGATACAGCAGCTGCCTCCCGCCTGCTTCCAGCCGCAGCCCCGAGCCTGGGTCAAGAGCTTCGAGCAGGTCCTGGACAACATTGACAGCAGGGAGTTCCGGCTGGTGGACGCCAGACCCTCGGGCAGGTTCCAGGGCACCCAACCCGAACCCAGACCAGGTTTCTCTTCTAAATCATTAGCTCCCTGCGATGTTAACCTTTGCACCCTGTAGTTCATTGCATCTTGTGTTTTTGGCCAGCGATTAGTTAAATTGCCAGCACTCAGTTTCAAAACCTACCAGGCCATTTGAGGAATTCAATTTGTACGTTGTTAATTTGGGGTTTTGGAAAAAGTTAGAATCTACTTTCACAGGAGGAGATCATTAGCAATTTGTTGACTCTTCAAGGAACAAACCTAGTTACTTCCATGCAATGGCTCTCTCCTCTACAGAATGCAGATTTTTACTCTGTCAAGTTCCTTCCAGCATGACTGGATCTGGTTCCTGCAACCTTTCAGCCAGTGCATTCCAGATAACCACGTTCAGCAGTGCAGAGAGCATAAGGTTTAATGTTTTACCTCAAACACAGTGTAGGTACACTGACTATCTCTACCCAGGAAGACTTGACAATCACTTTTCCTTCCTCATCCAGGATATGACTTCATACTACTAACTAGGTGTACATCTTCTTACAATACATTTCTTGTTATGTGTACCTGATCTGGCCACAGACCCCTCCTTCCCCGTGTTTATCAGATCATGTTAATTGCTTGAGAGATGGCACTTTCTTAATTAAAGTTACTGGCATTGCAACTGGCACCAGTAAAGTTTGCCAACTATGTCACCAGCTATTTCCATATCTAATAACTTTGCCCCTAGGGAGTCTGTATGTTCCATGTCTGCAGACTACTTTTATCTCTCAGCACCTCCACTAGGATATTTTCTTATACCTAGTCCCAAGAATTTGGTCTCTTCAACCTCCCTCTTCTCTACAATTTCTCAGGCACTCACACCCTTCCTAACGAGCAGTCGGTGTACTAGTTGTAGCCAAACCAATGACATTTCAGTTTGATTGCTTTTCACAATACACACCTGCTTATAAAGCTCAGGATCTTGTGCACTTTTTTTAATCACTTCCTCAACCTGCCCTCCTACCTTCAAAGATCAGGGTCCCTCTCTTGTGCATCTTGTTTAGAATTGTACATTTCAGATTGTATTATCTTTCCACAATCTTTCTACCAAAATACATCATAATGTTCTTCACCTGCTATTGCACCAGCCTGAATGTTTCCTCTTGAAAACTTCCCTTGATGTAAATCAAGAAACTGCAGATGTTGGAAATCTGAGCTAAAACCACCAAATGCTGGAAACACTCAGCAGATCAGGCAGCATCCGTGGAAAGTGAAGGAGAGTTACTATTCGGGTTGAAGATTCGTCGTCAGAACTGAAAAAGAGAGAAAACAAGTTACTTTGAAGTTGCAGATAGATGGAGGGAGATAAATAGAACACAATGAATATCTCTGGTGGGGGGGGCAGAGTTGCCATTGTGAAATCATCTGGTTGATAAGTTAATGAAGGCATTTAGAGAGAAGGCAGATAAAGGGACATGTAAAATCTATGAAATGCAGGTCAGAGCTGTATGAAATGCCCAGCAGATGAGGCTTTGTCATTGGATAGTGAAAAACGGAGCCAATATTACAGATGGATAACTTCAGCAGAACTGGCCAGTTCTGATACAAACAAAGGGAGTGAGGCACCTGAAGCTGTAGAATTCAGTATTGAGTCCAGAAGACTGCAACTTGCCCAGACAGTTGATGGGGTTATATTCCTCAAGCTTGCATTGGACCTCGTTATAATAATGCAGAAGGTCACAAATCGGAGTGGGAATGGAAGGAGAATTAAAGTGGCTTGCAACTGGAAGCTCAGGGTCACCCCTGTGGACTGAATGCAGGTGCTCTGCAAAGCGTTTGCCTAATCTGTGTTTGGCTTCTCCTGTGTCGAGGTGACTATATTGTAGTATTGAATGTAATACACTGGTTTGGAAGAAGTGCAATTGAATTGCTGTTTCACCTGGAAGGGCTATTTGGGTCCCTGCGTGGCAGGAAGAAGTAAAAGGGAAGGTGTTGCATCTCTTACAGTTGTGTGGAAAAGTACTGTGGGAAGGGGAATTGTTGGTGTCGATGAAGGAGCGGATCATGCAGTTGCAAAGGAAATGATCCATTCTGAATGCTGGGAGGGGAGGGGAGGGGGTGGTGTGTCTGGTGATGGACTCTCATTGAAGCTTGAGAAAATTGCTGCTCCTTGCTTCAAAGTTTGCTATGTGCAAATTTTCCGAGTTTACTGAGAACTTCTTGGAAGAACTTTTATCCTTGAATACAAATGAAAAAAATCGTTGTTGGCTCATCAAGTAGTGTACTTGTTTCTAATTAGAAAATTGTGGGTTCAATTCCTATTACACATGGTTGAACACAACACAGAACATAGAACACTACAGCACAGTACAGGCCCTTCGGCCCACAATGTTGTGCCAACACTTTATCCTGCTCTAAGATCTATCTAACCCTTCCCTCCCACATAGCCCCCTATTTTTCTATCATTCATGTGACTATCTAAGAGTCTCTTAAATGTCCCTAATGTATCTGCCCCCACAACCTCTGCAGGCAGTGTGTTCCACGCACCCACCACTCTCTGTGTTTAAAAAAAACTTACCCCTGACATCCCCCTTATACCTTCCTCTAATCACCTTAAAATTATGTCCCCTCGTGTTAGCCATTGTCGCCCTGGGGAAAAGTCTCTGACTGTCCACTCGATCTATGCCTCTTATCTTGTACACCTCTACCAAGTCACCTCTCATCCTCCTCCTCTCCAAAGAAAAAAGCCCTGGCTCGCTTAACCTATCCTCATAAGACATGTTCTCCAATCCAGGCAGCATCCTGGTAAATCTCCTCCGCACCCCCTCTAAAGCTTCCACATCCTTTCTATAATGAGGCGATCAGAACTGAACACAATACTCCAATGTGGTCTGACCAGAGTTCTATGGTGGATCTAGGTGGATGCTCTGGTTTATTTCTGAGCAGGTGCTGCACTATCGGATGAGGTTAAACGAAAGACCAGTTTCTTATGACACTTCACCTTTACCACACTTCACAAGCGTGTGTAAGTCTCTCGCTACCCCTTTGCTGGTTTTGTCTCCTCCATATGGAACTTCCATATTGTCTGTTAGCTTTTCTAATGATGGAGAAAGCATTCAAAAAGTGTGAAGACTTTAGGATAAGATCCAATACCAAGGTCTTTTCTGTCCCTTCAAATGGACATAGATCTCTCAGCATAATTCAAAGAGCAGGAGAGTTGGAGATGAAGGAGAGTTGGTGTCCTGGCCTATAATCATCCCACCTCCAACGTTTGAGGCAGATTATTGGCTTATTATGTTTTTGTTTGTGGGTTTGTTCTGTGCACAAATTAGCTGCTGCCTCTCCTACTTCACAACAGTGGCTGTGCTTCAAACAGCAAAGCACCTTGAGAAGTCCCGAGACTGGAAGGTATCACATTATTTCCATTCCTGTGTTTTACAGTTTCGGGATTCTTTTGTGCAGTAGGTGGTGGGTCGCAAACTCTGCTTGAGCTGAATACCACCCACTATTTTCCATGAGGGGCATTTACGTACTGTATGAGCAGAAACTACCTTGCTCTCAAATTACTGACTTCACGAGACCTGAGCAGGGTTGGGGATTTGATTTGTGATAAAGCTCTGAAATGATTGAAGTTGATTCGGTGCAGGAAACGGCTTTGCAAATGATTAATCAGACATTTTAAAGGTCACCTACCTGAATAACTTGGAACTTTGTGTAATTTTTTCTGCGTCATTTATCTCCAACCAGTGATGAATAATCATTGAAAAATTCCACTGGAGTATTTCTGCACTGAAGGATTTTATTGCCAAGGTATTGTTTCTTAGCATTGAATCCCGGAATGTATTAGCCAGGAACTGGAATTCTCCTGTATTGACAATGACCAGTGGCAGGGTCATAATAACTGGGCTTGGTTTGTTTGTATCAGTGGGTTTTCTTTTTCTTCTAAAATATGTATCATTATTTGGGTCTCTGGAACAGGTTAGAAATTCACCGAGAGGGAGATTCTGTTGAGCTGTGCATGGCCTCTACTCAATGTAAATACTCTCTCCATTCCATCAATTAATGCATAGATCATCAAGTGAAAAGGCTCAGGGAAACTACACATCTGCATGACAGAATCAGAGTCCCGTTTCCTGACCGCTGTTCATTCTGTAATTGTGGATGTGAAGTGAATGGGATTGAGTTCATTTTACATCATTGCTCACCACAGTACCACCTCATTTAATTCTGTAAAATGTTCAGCCATCTCTATTTAAGTTCTTTTTTTGTGTTCACAGTTGTACATTTGTTAATTACTGTAGTCCATTTGCTCTATGTTCTACTTCATTTGATTACCAACTGTCACTGAGAGAATTATATTGCCTGTTAAGTGGAATGTTTCAGTTCAAGAATAGTACACCCCGGGAGCACTTGTGTCCTCATTCTTGGCCGGTTTGATTGCTAGTTATGTAAACATTGTGAATCATCACCACTGGTAAATAAGGTGGCTTAGAAGAGGCCAATGTCTTACAATTATTAAACCTGGGAGACTGGCTGAAGCCTGTGGTATGGGACTCTTGCCTGGCTCTCCCACAGTGGAAGAGACATGAGAGGAGAAATTTTGGTTGGGTGAGGTTTTAAAAAACTTAGGATTGGAAAGAATGTTTGAGAGTTGTACAGATGTGCTGGCCACTGCTTGTTGTTTTTGTTCTACAGGAACCACTTCCTAACCATCTAATTTCATCCACATGTCGTTCTATTCCACTGGTTTATTAATTTTCTCCTTAAATTTTTCCGTGCAATTCATCTCAGCCACTCCCTATTGGCAACGTTCCACATTCCCTAGGAAGAAAAGTTCCTCCTGAATTCTCTGTTCTTTGTAATGACTACTTTATATTTAAGGACCATAGTTCTTGTCTCACCTGAAAGTAAAAAAATATTCTCTATGTCCACTCTATACTAGCAAACAATATTTTTTCTTTCCTCCATAGAATAGCCTGAGTCCACATTCACCACCAGGGTTGAATGACTTTAATGATCCCTTTCTCCCTTTTCAACAACAGTATAATGCTAGCTTTCGTCTGTTTCTCCTGCACTTTGTTTATATCCAGAAAGGACTGGAAAATGTTTGAAATGAAACAAAAATACTCAGCAGGTCAGGCAGCATCTGTGGACAGAGTATAACAGTTATCATTTCAGGAAAATGACTTTTCAGTGGAACCTGAAATACTAACTGTTCCTTTCTCTTCAGGTGCCAGCTGATCTGCTAAGTATTCACAGCCATTTCTGTTTTCTTATTTCAGAATTCCAGCAACTGCAGTACTTTGCTTTTGAACCAGAGGTAGATCCTGAAGATGTGTGAATAGAATTCACAGAATCTTTATTCAAAACTGTGACGTTGAGATTTGAAGGCTATAATATGCATGCTGAAAGGTGAATTTATTCCTAAATTTAAGTGTAGGAGGTTGAGGTTGTGGTAGGATTGGAATGAAGAATTAATTACCCTCTTTCCGTTGCCCAATCTGCCAAGCCTTCCAGTATTTGCTTTATTTTTTCATTTAAAATTTTTATCATGCAGTGTTTTGCTTTGGGAAAGCTTTAACCTCTCTCCCTCTCTGCCTTATTTCTCCAGGTTTCGAACCTGGTCACATCCCCGGCAGCATCAATATCCCCTTCACTGACTTCTTGGACCCAGACACCCTAAGGATCAAGAGTGAGAAAGAGCTGCGGAGCCTCTTTGAAGAACATGGCGTTGACCTGTCCAAACCACTGGTGGGGACCTGTGGCACAGGGGTCAGTGCCTGCCACATCGCCCTTGCTGCCCACCTCTGCGGGAAAGAGGACGTGATGATCTACGATGGCGCCTGGGTGGAGTGGTTCACAAGAGCGGACCCGAGCTGCATCATCTCGGTGAAAAATGAGAAAACTGAATAGGCACCACTGAGGTCAACAGTTTGGATTGTGTTGCTGCCCCTCTTGAGATCTTTGAAAAATTAGTGAGTCTCTTTTCAATTTTTTTAACTAATGCTAGGGCACCCTATCTTCTGTTAGTTGGGAGGGAATCTTTAAAACAAAGCTTGTAGGTTTGCATTAATGGGTCGAGCTGTGCCCCATTAATGGGGTATCCCAAGTACTTGGCTGGTGTTCTTCATGGTAGTGTGTATGGCAACAGTAACATCTTCCTCTTCACACTTGTGGATTTATCGAGTTGGTGAATAAACTAATAGGGGAATGTGGGGGTGGGAAGGGTGGTTGGGTAGAGAAACGCTGAGGCGACGCCGCTCAATGTGGTGTGAGGGGGACTATTAACAAGAGGGGAATCTGTAAACAAACATCATGCAGAACCAGCCTTAGCACTCAAAACCCTGGAGCCAGACCTGAACCCTTGATTTCTGATTCATGTGAGATTGTTACCAATCAAACCAGCTGCAGCTAAGGGGCATCACACAACGAATTACTCCAAGAGACCAGCTCTGGTTTCTGATTGACAACACATGTCCTTGATGAGTTTAGCATCCCAGAAGATGTAATCGAAGTCTGAGTATCGTTGATCTTCCAAATGAAATTGCCACATCATCAGTCTTCCAAATACAATTGCCAAAAGCCCAGAGTTTTAACACATGGGATCTTGGGCAGTTTCTCAGCCACCATCAAAAGCAAACACGACTGGGCCAGCACTTTAGGTTCGATCCCTTCTCCGTCCTGTCACTAACAAGCTTTGCCAAGCAAGTGCTAGAACACTTCCCTTCAGCAAGGAAGAAATGTTGGATGTGGGAAGGAAGGAATTAAATTGAGAATAATGGAAAGGACATTGGAAAGAAAATGTGTGATGAATTCACTATGATAAAAACCCCCATTGTCCCGATTAATTAATTAATCAACTTAACGATTAAAATAGCCTCTGAACTAATTTACCAGAGGCTGAATTTGGAAGCTGCCAAGGATATGCAACAATATCATCCAACATAAAGGACAATTCACAAACTTATAACCATTCTCAGAGAGAGATTTGAATGTATAAAAAGATTAAAACTGTGGTATTGTCTGAAGAGCTTATGCCTTGGCTTGTTGATATTCTGCTTATCCTTTGAATAAAGGCAAGAAGGGAAACACAGACAAGTCTGCTTATCATTTTACTGAATGAATTTACTTCATGTTGAATATTTTAGAGGAGAACAGCACCTGAGCAGTTGGATCTGCTTCACAGGAACTCTGAGTGTTCCTAAGTTCTTGCATTTCCTTCTACTACTAGGAATTGTCCTATGAGGAAAGATCAAGTACACTGACTGGACTTCAAAAGAATAATAGGTGATCTCATCGAAGCATGCAACATTCTGAGAGAGGTTGACGAGGTGGATGGTGATAGGCGTTTTCCCCCAAGCAGAGAGTCTAGAGCCAGGGGGCATGGTCCCAGGATAAGGGTCAGAAAGTTTGGATTGAGAGGAGGCGCAATTTCCTTAGGATTGTGTCTTTGAAATCCTCCACTCCAAGAGAATGTGGCTGCTTTAGTTGTGGAGTAAATTCAAAATCGAGCAATAGAACTTAAGCAATTGATCATAGATTGAGCAAAAGACCTGAAGAGAAGAAAGCAGATTGGGCATCAGGCATGAGTGTGGGCTTGAAGCAGAACATTGTCCTGATCACTGAACAATGAAGCAGGCTTGAGGCGCTCTAGTGGCTAATGTTGTTGCTTCTTCCTTCATTCTTGTGTTACCTTGTGTGCAGAAGAGCCTCCTGCCTTATGGATGAACTGAAATCGGAAACCCTTCTGGATTCAGCTTAACTGGTAAAGTTGGTCTCTGTTGCAGATCAAATAGTATTTCGGGTAACAGTTACTTGCATTGAGCAATTCTGCTTGTTGAAGTGAAACCTGATTCCTTTGAATAACTGGAGATAAAAGAGACTGGAGCAATGTACAAAAAGCTGGAGGAACTCAGCGGGTCAGGCAGCATCAATGGAGGGAAATGGACAGTTGATGTTTCAGGTCCTGATGCAGGGTCTCGACCCGAAACGTTGACCATTTCCCTCCATTGATGCTGCCTGACCCGCTGAGATCCTCCAGCTTTTTGTGCGTTGCTCCTTTGAGTAACTGTTTGGTACTGTTAGCCACAGGCTGATGTTGTCTCAGGCTGTTTGCCAATTCTTGTAGACTTAGCAGAGTACCCCTGATCTCAGTTTCTCACACTGGTCTAGTTGGATACTTAACAAATGCATTGGAGAAGGAGAGGAATTACTATTTTAAAATTATATAGAATGTCTTTCCAGAAGAACCCTCTCAGCTTGAGGTTTTAATGACAGCAGGACTGAACTATGCTGCTAACCTGTGAGAAACTGGCCACAATTCCTTAACAAGAAGTCAAGAGATTTCCATCAGTGATCCCCTCCACGAAGTGTGGTGATACAGTCTTCACAACTGGTAATTTGATGTGAATTTCGGCTGCTTATATGTTCTTTCTGTAAAAATATTAAAATGTTACTCCTTGAATGATGTATAGCTGAGTTTTTATGTGTCCTGAGTTATAACTAACGCTGAACAACCTCTCTAGCTCTGTAAAACTATTGGTATTTGTGTTCAATTGCCTTGAATAATTAAATGAAAATTATCTATTTTTTAACTTTTTAGTAATATTTGTTTAAAATATTCCAGTTTCTAGAGACATAGAGTTGTACAGCACAGAAAACAGGCCCTTGGAAAACGGACTAAGTTGCCTAAGTGAGCTAATCCCATTTGCCTGCGTTTGGCACACATCCGTCTAAATCTTTCCTCTCCAAGTGTCTTCTCAATGTTGTTAATTGTACCCACCTTTACCAGTTCCTGTGGCAGCTCATTCCCTTTGTGGAAAAGGTTGCCCCTCAGGTCTCTTTTAAATCTTTACCTTCTCACTTTAAACCTGTGCCCTCTAGGTTTAGACTCCCCTACCCTGGTGAAAAGCCTGTGGCCATTCACCTTATCTCTGCCCATCATGATTTATAAACCTCTGTAAGGCCACCCCACAGCCTCCTTTGCTCTGGGGAATGCCCCTGCCTATTCAGCCTCTCCTTATTACTCAAACCCTCCAGTCCCAGTAACATCCTCATAAGTCTTTTTTTGCTCCCTTTTGAGATTAATGACATCCTTCTACTTTAATCCACATGTATAACACAGTCTTCATTTGCTTTCTGAAAATGTGTAAAATGTTAGAGCATTTAACTTCCTGACTGGCTGCTCTACCAGTTCAATGACTAAAAGCCAACAAGTCTCCTGAACCTGAGAGATAGCATCTGGAGTCATAAAGAAAGTGGCTGCAGAGGTAGTGGATGTGTTGGTTGCAATCTTAAAAAGTCTCTGCAGAGGTCCCAGAAGACTGAAAAACACAAATATAACACTACTACTCAAGAGAGGAGGGAGGCAGGAAGCAGGAACTATGGGACACTTGGTTGATTCCTGGGATGAAGGAGTTGAAGAAAGGTTGAGTGAATCTGCATTGGAGTTTGGAAGAATGAGAGGGGATGGAGAGGATGGAGGGTGTTTCCCCTGGTGGTGTTATCTGGAGCGGGGGATAGTTTCACAAAAAGGGGTTGTCCTTTTAAGACAGAGAAATTCTTCTCTCAGAGAATTGTGGATCTATGGGATTCAGCCAGAAAGCTGTGGAGGCGGAGTGATTGAATATATTCAAGGCAGATATTTAAACTATAAGGGAATCGAGGAGTAAAGGGAGAGAGTGGGAAAGCGATGCTGAGGACAAGACTATCAACTATGATCTTATTGAATGGTGGGGCAGGCTTAAGGGGCCAAGTGGTCGCCACCTGCTCCTTTTTTTTATGTTATTGCTGGAGACAACAGTTTCCCTATGAGCACCACTGCGCAGCGGAAAGGGGCAACGCATCATGGAACAAAGAAAACAGAATGTTGGAAGGTCTCAGCAAGTGAAGCAGCATCTGTGGAGGCAAAAGGTGTAAGTCGACATTTTGGGTCAAGACCCTGCATCAGGACTGAGAGGGAAGGGGAAAGATTGCCAGTGTATAGCAGTGCAAGGGAGGGCCGGGACCAGAGGTGGGGGAGGAATGATGGGTAGATGGAGCCAGGTGGGGAAGGGGATAGGAAAGGCGAACAACATGAGAAGGTACCTAGATGGACAGGTGAATGTGTGTGGGAGAAGAACCCCAGGTGATGTGGGTTACTGGAAATTGGAAAGTTCTGTCCATTTGTTACTGACTATGAGATCTGGACCAATGAACTGGAAGGTATGAGATTATCACAGAGACCCATCTAAAACTCTGACCTATCAGAGACGTTTTCCCACTTTCCACATATCACCCCCTCAGCAACTTAAACACCCACTTGTTTTCTTAATTCTCCAGTTACAATAAAGGGTCCCTGACCTGAAATATTAACTTGGTTTCTCTCTCTCTCTCTCTCCATAGATGATTCCTGACCTGCCAAGTATCTCCCTGATTTTATGTTTTTTCACCCACCTTTTCACCATCAGACAAGAGGAAGTGTTTGAATAGAGGTTAACAATTGAGAAGAATTCCTGTTTGACACATCTCAAAAACCCTCTTAGAGAGAGTTTTAATTTAGATAAATTTTGGGGGGTAAAGGCAGCATTAATGGTAATTGAGTAGAAACTGCTGGAATTCACTGTCAGGCAGCATCTGTCATTGACCTTTCATTAGAACACAGAGCATTAGTGGTGAAACTGGTTACCCTTGACTATATACATGGAAAATGTGACATCAAACGATTCGACCATTAATTTATTCTCTATCAAACAACTGGCATTTTGCAGGAGTAGGGCAGGGTTTGATGCTGGTGCTGCGTTACCACAAGCTTTCCAATGGACCGTGTGTCAATTGGGTGTAACTCGAAATTCTTCTGTACATGGACACAAGAATCACCATTGCAATTTCTCAAATGGGTAAAGCTGTTTCTGCCAATGGAACCCATATTCTTGGCTAGCCAGTGAAAAATTAGGGGTTAAAGACCCAACCAAGACATCTAACCGGGCGTTCCACTGCAATGCTGAGAAAATGCTCCACTGTCAGATGAGATATTAAACCGAAGCACTAGCTGCCCTTGTAGTGGACGTAAAAGGGAGAGTTAAACAGATAACCTTGTAGCTCAGACTATTAACCATATGGATTTATGGAATTCGTTGCCACATACAGCTGTGGAGGCCCGATCATTGGGGGTGTTTAAGGAGATTGATAGGTACCTGATTAGTCAGGGTATCAAGGGATATGGGGAAAGGCCGGGAATTGGGGCCAGATGGGGGAATAGTTTAGCTCATGGTGAGGTAGCGGAGCAGACTCGATGGGCCAAATGGCCTACTTCTCCTTTGTCTTGTGATCTTTTGAAGTGTTGACGCTGCTGTTGATCAATTGCTAAATGTGTGATTGAACACAATGGAAACTGATTAATTATACTTTCACAGAATTGAGTCAATTCGTTTATTCTGTGACCCTATTGTATTGTATTAAATTCATAGAGTGAAGATTTGCATTACACAAAGCAGAAATTGGAATCTTGATTACACAGCTTGATCAGAATACAGCACTCCACCACTGCTTGGAAGTAAAATAGGGGAAGATTTTCTCATTCACAGCATTTGCTCCAGAGATTTTCCTGCTGTGGATTCAGCTCCTGGTTCAGGTTAAGGACTAAGTGTTGAACTGTTGTAAAGCCATGGTATGGGCGAGAATTTGACCAGTGCCACTGTCCCGTCTGTAACTAAGCTGTGAGGGATGGAGGGGGAGAATTTCGCCAGTGAACTGAATGGGAAAACTGGGGGAAGCAGCAGGTAATGTTTTACACACCGCCTGAACCTTTTACTAAAAGTGCTCCCTGTTAAGATAAGGTGCTACAAACAATCTGCTGAAGGAACTCAGCAGGTCGAGCAGCATCTGTGGGAGGAAAGGAGTTGTCGAAGGAAACGTTGACGATTCCTTTCCCCTCTACAGGTGCTGCCCGACCCGCTGAGTTTCCTCCAGCAGATTGCAGGTTGCTCCAGATTCCAGTCTCCAAGACAAGGTGCTGTTGGTCCGCCGCTACTGCAGGTGGCGCCGTGCTTGGAGGGCGGGCGGGCGGGGCAGCCGCTCCTGGTCGCCTGGATACCGAAGAGGACGGCGTGGTCTTGCGCGGGTTTAATCCGATCGGATGCGGCGCGATGTCGGCAGCGCTGGTCAGAAAGGGGCTGGATCTGATGAGCGAGGATGTGACAGGTAACGGACAAGGTTCAGTTCAAGGCCCGGCCGCTGTAGTGGGAGACGGGGGTTCGCCGAGAGAAATTCCTGCCGCCAGCTGGGCCTCTCTCCCCCTCCCGCCATCGCTGGCGGCGGCCGGCGGTCTCTATACCGACCTCCTACCGCAGGGGGGCGCCCTCGGGGGGTCCGTTGCAGCGCCTCCTGTGGCGTGGAGGAGAACAGCCCCGACTCTGGCCTCCCAACGCGAGGGACGCTGTGGGGCACAGTCGCGGCGCCTCCCGTGGGGAATCCAGCAACACTGGCCTCCCAAGAGGTGCTGTCTGAATGATCAAACGCCAGGGGAAAGGAGGTGGGGGTAAAACTGGTAAATGGGTTTATTATTGTCACATGCACCGGGGTACAGTGAAAAACTTTGTTTTGCGTGCCATCCATACAGATTATTCCATTATAACAGTGCGTCGAGGTAGTACAGGGGAGAACAATGATAGAATGCAGAATAAAGCGTTACAGCTACAGAGAAAGAGCACACGGCAGACAGTAAGGTGCAAGGCCACGATGAGGTAGATTGTATTGGTTTATTATTGTCACTTGTACCGAGGTACAGTGAAAAACTTGGCTTGCATACTGTTCGTACAGGTCAATTCATTACACAATTACATTGAGTTAGTACAGTGCATTGAGGTAGTACAGGTAAAAAAAAACAATAAGTGGTGTGAGGTCAAGAGTCCATTTTATCGTACAAGGGGAGCATTCAATAGTCATATCAGCAGAATAGAAGCTGTCCTTGAGCCTGGTGGTACGCATTTTCAGGCTTTTGTATCTTCTGCCCGATGGGAGGGGGGAGAAGAATGTCCGGGGTGGGCGGGGTCTTTGATTCTGTTGGGTGCTTTACTGAGGCAGCGAGAAGTGGAGGCAGAGTCCGTGGAGGGGAGACTGGTTTCTGTGATGTGCTGGGCTGTGTCTACAACTCTCTGGTACCAAGGGAAGTACAGTACATGGTGCAAATGATCTTGGCAGGTCATGATAAAATCAAAGTCGAGTTTATTGTCATTTGCATATGTGTGCACAGGTGCAATGAAGAACTGACTTGCAGCAGCATCACAGGCACATAACATCAGATACATAACATTCACAAGAAAAGCATAAATTAACAAATAAATTATACAAGAAAGAACACAATAGAACAAAAAAAAACAGTCCATTGTAGTGCAAAGTGGTCATAGTGTTGCTGTATCTCAGTAGTGATTAGGTTTGTGCAGGTTGGTTCAAGAACTGAATGATTGAAGGGAAGTAGCTCAGAATCAGGTTTATTATAACTGACATATGTTGCAAAATTTGTTGTTTTGCTGTTCTTGAATCTGGTGGTGTGGGACTTAAGGCTTCTGTACCTCCTGCCTAGTGGTAGCAGTGAGAAGGTGGCATGGCTTGGATGGTGGGGATCTTTGATGATATTGCCTACTTGAGGAAGTGCCTCATGTAGATACTATGATACCGGTGTAGAATTAGAATCAGATGGGGTTGAGGTAGGAATCCACAAAGGAGGAGGGGAATATTTGTAGGAGGTATTTATGCGCCACCAAATGGTATTTGTAATATTGGCCATGGTAAAAAAAACGGCTGCATGAGGTAATGCAATAAATATGAGAGACTTTAATTTGCATGGAGACTGGATAAGTCAAATTAGTAGTAATAACATGGAGGACAAATTCAGGGAATGTACACAAGATCATTTTTGCAGATCAACGTGTTGAGGAAACCAGTATTCCTGATTCCAGACTCCCAATATAGGGGGTGCTGGTAATGGTGGTTAGGTAAAGGGCTGTTTTTATATCTTATTTAGTGCAGTGAGGAATGGTCAGTCGGCAATCCTGTGTAAAGGAGCCTTCAGGGGAGAGTAGCCATAATATGATGAAATTTTACATTGTTTGAAAATTATGTAATTCAACCCAGAACTAGGATGTTAAATCTAAACAAAGGAAACTCTGAAAGTATGAGGGGAGAGTTGGCTATGGGAAAATCATGGAAAGTTGTGATGGTAGATAGGCATTGACTAGTGTTTAATCAATATTTCCCTAAAAATATATATTCCCTTAAGGCACAACAAACCACAGGAAAAGTGGGGATCTGCTGCTGATGGGAGAAATTAAAGGTAGTATTAAATTCAAGAAAGAGGCTCACAAAGTTGTCAGAAATAGTGGCAGGCATGGGGATTGGGAGCATTTTAGAATTCTGCAGATTGATAAAGAAAGCCAAGATAAAGTATAATAGTAAACTGGCAAGAAATCTAAAAGCAGACTGTAAGACCTTCTATATGATTGTAAAAAGACAAGTGAGAGCAAATGCGGGACCCTTACGAACGGATGGGATAGTGGAAAGTGGCAGAGGAATTAAATGACGACTTTGACTTCACAGAAGAGAATGCAGAGAAGTGCAAGAGAACCAAGGTTGTAGCATGAGTGAGGAACGGAAGGAAATATGTGTTAGTGGGGAGGAAAAAGTACTTGAAAAGTTGGTGGGACTAAAAGTTGACAAATCCCAAGGACCTGGTTATCTGCATCCCAGAGTTTTGAAGGAGATGGTACAGAGATAGTGAAAACTCCCTATGTTGTATACATTCTGGAATTGTTGCTCTGGATTGAAGAGTAGCAAATGTGACCCCCTACTTAAAGGAGAGAAAATGGGGAGCTACTGATCTGTTGGCTTGATATCAGTGGTGGGGAAAATGCTGGAATTTATATAATGGAGGATGTAATTTAATAGAACAATTTAAAATAATAGGATCAAGCAGAATTGGCATGGCTTTATGGAAGAAAAGTCTTGTTTAACGACTGAAATTCTTTGAAGATGTGATGAGTAGAATGGATAAGGAGGAACCAGTGTATGTGGTGCATTTGGATTTTTACAAGGTTTTCAATGAGGTCCCACACAGGATGTTGTCAGCCAGGTTAGAGAACGTGGAGTCCGAGGAATATACTGACGTGGATTAAGAATTGGTTATTGAACAGTAAACAAACCGTGGGAATAAGCAGCTCTTCCTCAGGTTGGCAGGCTGTGGCTAGTGGGGTGCTGCACATTCGGGGTCCAGTTGTTCACAACCTACATCGATAATTTGATTGAGGGGTCAAATGTCATGTTTCCATGTCTGATGACAATACAAAACTAGGTGGGATTGTGAGTCAGGAGGAGGATGTCAGGAGGCTCAAGGGGAAATAACCATCTGAGTGAGAGGGCAAGAACATGGTCGATGTAATATAATGAGGGGAAAAATATGAAGTTATATGCTTTGGTACATAAAGCAGAAAGGCAGAGTATTAAATGGTGAGACATTGGGAAATTTTAATGTTCAAAGGGATTGGAGTGTCTTTGTTCACAAGTCACTAAAAGTCAATGTGTAGACACAGCAAGTGATCAGGAATAACATACAACAATGGAACAGGCCCTTCGGCCCATCATGTCTCTGCCAACCATGGTGCCAATCTGACTAATCCCATCAGCTCACACTTGGTCCATATCCCTTTATTCCCTGCCTGTTCATGTGTCTGTCTAACTGACTCTTAAAAATTATTTGTCATATCTGCTAGTGCGCCTCCCCTGGCAGTGTTCCAGGCATCTACCACTCTCTGTGTAAAAACAAAGAAAACTTCCCTCACACATCATCTATAAATCTATGCCCTCTAATATTTGACGTTTCCACTCTAGGGGGAGAAAGACTCTGACCATCTACCCTATCTATGCCTTTCATAATTTCATAGACTTCTATCTATCAAGTCGTCCCTCAGCCTTTGATGGGCCAGAGAAAACAATCCAAGTTTGTCCAACCTCTCCTGGACAAATAGTATGTAAATAGTAGGCAAATAGTATGTAAATAGTAGGCAAATAGTATGTTGGCCTTTGTTACAAGAGAGTTTGAGTACAGAAGTCTTAATGCAAGATACTACAGTAGTTTTGTGCAGTTGTTGTTTGTCAGTGAATTGCATTTCTGCAGTTAGTGTGTGTAGTTGGTTACCGTAGAAGACGAAACAATTGCCCCTGCTCCATCTGTCCTTGCAGCTGTTACCTGATGGATGACTTGTTCTTTTAGAAAGGAACAAATGCTAGTGCAGGCTGTGTGGCCTCTCTTTGAAGTGTATAACACTCTTCCAGTGCTCAACAGGGTAGATGTGAGGCCTCTTCCTGGTGTGGAGTCTAGAACTGGAGAGGTGGGGAGGTAAGCCACTTAGGTCTTCACAGAAAGGATGAATCTTTGGAATTCTATACCTCAGAGGGCTGTAGAGGTTCAATTGGTGATTGCATTGGAAGCTGAGATTAATGGATATCTGGATATTAGAGAAATCAAGGGATATGGGGACAGAGCAGGAAAATGACTGTTGAATGGTGAGCAGGCTTCTGGAATGAGTGGCCAATTGCTGCTTCTGTTTCTTGTGCTGGCCCCTGTGCTATCTGAACATCTACCTGCAGACTGCTTTCTCTCCCAATGTCTGTATTGCTTGGTTCACGGTGCTGAAAACTCCATTGACTTCAGTGAGATTTTCAATGCGTGACCATCTAGTCTCTGGAACAGAGAATGCCAAAGGTTCATAACTGACCCTAACTCCCGGTTCCAGACTCTCCAGCATTTCAGCATCTCTCTTGTCAAACTTTACTCACTTCATTAAGGAAAAAGTAGTCAAAAGCAAAATGCCACAGGTCCTGGGAATCAGCAGTAGAATATGCAGGAAATACTCAAAGTCAAGCTGCAAGCGCTAAGGCTGATGACATTTCATCACCATTTCTGATAGAAGTTTCTCTCTCTATAGGTGCTGCCTGACCTGCCAAGTGTTTCCAGAACTTTATTTCAGATAAGAGAAAGATGATGGATTAGCATGGTATATTCCTGTTGTCCTACAGTGCTTTATAGCCAATGAAGTTCTATGAAAGTGTAGTCAGTGTGGTATAGTCTCTCATTGTTTGAGTCCTAAACAATCCAGTCCAGTTCTACTCTCTCATCATCATCCCACGCATTCCCTTCTGGACAAGTCAATAGTGACCAACCCCTCTCGTCGTGCTTCAGTTCAAGGGCAAAGCAGGAAGACAAATCGAGGACACGCAGCTGATGCTGACCGCTTGGTTAATACAAGCAAGAAGGAAAGAAGGAAGCAATTGGAGAGGATTCGCAGACAACAGGGAAGGAACAAGGCTACCGTCAAAGGGAAAATAGTTAAATCAGCTCTGGGTAAGTGATAGGTTTATGTCCCTGAATCCCTGCATTGCTCTGTGTAAAGAAATTTCTTAGCTTTGAGAGTCCAGCTACAGATGGGAAAAGGCCTTCCAGCCCCAGACACATTCCACTGTTTTAGTTGCATTGGATGCATTGCTACTCGGCTGAAGTGCTGCTTTGAGGGAATGGGACTATGTGGTCTGAAAGGCTAATTCTCTTTCATTTATTTATGGATTGGGTTACCAGGACTTATTTCCCAGCATCACTGGCCTTTGGATTGACCAGGTTGTTGGAGCATTTCAAGAGTGCCATTAAAATCAGCCGCTTTGTTGGTCGGAAGCCACATCTGGACCAGATGGGTACGGGCAGGAGTTTCCCTTCTCTGAAGGACATTAATGAAGATAAGTGATAATCTGGTGGCTTCGTGGCTAGCATTACTGAAACTAGCTGTTTATTCCAGATTCCAAACCATTTAAAATCTTATTATTTTTTCAACATTCTTAATTAATTGGTTGGTTATTAATTAATAAAAAAAATTAAGTCATTTTAAATCCAAACCAGGTTAACAGAATTAGCTTCCCCATAGCAAGATTTAAAATACTGCCTCCTCTAGATTACTAGTGTGGCAGTCCTGGTAGTGCAGGGGTTAAACTGCCTGTCTGGCAAACCAGAGGCGGGACCCAAATTCCAATCCCACCCTGGCTTCTGTGGAATTTAGCTTCAAGACACCCAACAATAACATGGGATTAAACAACAGCTGGTTTTAGTAATGATGATCATAAAAACAATTGGATTGTAAAAGCCCATCTGGTTCACTGTCCTGATGAGGAAACCTGCCATCCTTGCCCAGTCTGGTCTATTTGTGACCCCCTCCCACACCATGCGAAGGGCTCGTAAATGGCTACTCACTTGTAGGTGACTCACCACTTCTGCCTCAAGGGCAGGCGGGGATGAGCAGTGAATGCTGGCCTTGCCTGCAATGTCCAGAACCAGAAAACTAGATCCACAGATTCATACAGTAGGGAAACGGGCCACTCGGCCCATCATGTCCGTGCCGACCAGTGGGCACCCATCTGTATTGATTGTATCTTCCAGCACTTGGCCTGTACTCGTCTATACCTGCCCAATTCCTCAGCTTGACATTTCTTAACATTGCAAGTACACCACTCTCTGGGTGAAGAACCTCCCCCCACCCCCCCCCCCACCCGAATCCCCTCTAAACCTCCTGCCCCTCACCTTAAATCTATGCCCACTACCTTTATCTGCCTCTGATAATGGGGAAAAGCTTCCTGCAGTCTACCCTATCTATATCCATCATAATTTTCCCTCAGTCATGACCCCACTTAATCTCCTCCGCTCCAGACCCAGACTCTCCCCATAACGGAAACGCTCCATCCCAGGCAACACCCTTTGAAATCTTCTCCACATCCTTTCCAGCGCCATCAGATTTCTCCTAAATAAACAAAATGGTTTCACACTCCAATACATGGAGATGGTACAACATTCAGACTGGTGTTTCAGCTGATCCAATTGAAATTTCACCTGGGGCTTTGGAGTTGGCTTAATCCTGCGGGAGGTGAAGGTTCTGACTGTTCCTGACCACCTCAGAGACTGCTCGTGGAGAGGATTAGTTACAGTGCAGGTAACTAGCTACTCCAGCAGGTGTGCTGTTTGCTTTCACACCATAGTAACCAGCCCAACCGTGCTGCTGCTGGCTGGTTCTGGCTCAGGCTGTCACTGTGCATTCTTAACAGAAAGCATGTGATGATGCTGTTGTCGAGTTTCGTATGGATTTGATACCAGGTAACCAGCAGCTGCAGAGTTGTGTTCTAAATAAGGAATCAGTGACCTCACTCAGTATAAAACTCCACACAGAATGTCCAGCACAAACACAGTCCATTCAAACTGCCCCTTGATGGTGTTTCTGCTCCACCCACACTTTTCCTCCCACCACCACCACCACCCCCCCCCCCCCCCCACCACCATATTTCTAGCATGAAAAACAAACTGCAGGTCAGGTAGCAAAGGGATGGTCAACGTTTCAGGTTAAGACCCTGCTTCGGAACTGTGTACTGTTCTATTTCTTCAGTCTTTATTTCTTTCCAGCATTTCCCTTGACCCCTCTTTGTGGCAACAATTTCTCTCTTTCAACCACAACCTCTTAAGTTACATACTAGTTTCATTAGTAATAAACTTTCTATCTCCTGATCTTGGTTTCTATCCTGTCTCTCCCCACAACATGGAAACAATTTTCTTAAACCTTCTAAGTCCTTCATAATCTGAAGGACCTCAGCCCCTTCTCGAGAACAGATTCAAGATTCAAGAATTCTTTATTTGTCATTGTATTGTTGCAACAACAACACAACGAGATTATGATGGCACTCCCTCGCCTAATAAAAACCAAAACAGTAAATTAATAAGAGCAATTATAACTATAAAATAAAACAAACATACTTACACAAATATAAAGTATATAAAAAAATAAAAAGGCAGTGTGCAAATGAACCATGATAATAATAATGATAATCAGCAGCATATCAATATCAATATATTAAATAACACCATGATGAGTCCAGCTGGTAAAGGGGGAAAGACATAATATGTGTATGTATGTATGTATGTATAGGAGGTGTCAGTCCATGTTCAACAATTTAACAGCTTTGGGAAAAAAAGCTGTGTTTCAGTCTTGTGTGTGCATGTATTGTCCTGTATCGCTTACCAGAGGGGAGTAATTTAAAAAGGTAGTGAGCAGAGTGAGCTGGTTCTCGAATGATGTTTAAAGCCCTGCTCCGATATCGAACCTGATAGATGTCCTCCATCGCTGGTAACTGAGTCCCAATGATGTTTTGGGCCGTCTTGATGACCCTCTGCAGAGCCTTCTGCTCCTTCCTAGTGCAGCTGGCATGCCAAGCAGTAATGCTGTATGTCAGGATGCTCTCCACCGCACACCAGTAGAAGTTCACCAGAATGTTCTGAGACAGTCTGGCTCTCCTCAATTTCCTCAAAAAATAGAGGCATTTCTGTGCCTTCGTAATGACAGCTGAAGTGTGTATTGCCCAGGAACAGATGTGGGCAAGAGTACAGTGTGGCCAATAGATCAGCCCCTGGTGCTTGTTCCTGATTTCAGAGCTAATGAGTCTTGTTTGCCTTCACAGAGGAGTACAGGAAAAATAGAGCAGCTGATCATACAGAGGAAAATCTCCAGTATATGCTTGGCTCCAAATTCCTAACTGAGAGCAGCGTTACTGAGAAGGTGTGTATATTGAATGCATCTTTGCTGTCCGTCTCCCGGCTCTGCTGGGAGGTTAAAGTCCCACACAGAAAGGAAACCTTGAATCTGTTAATGGATCGTTGGAAATTGGGGCTTGAGTTTGATGAGGCTCAAGGAAGGATTGGAATCTTAATATCTGGGTTTCTCGGTGCATTCAAGTTTATTGTCATGGGCAGACATACCCAAGGGTATAAAAGTCATGAAAATCAGCCTTTTGCAGCAGCAGTGCAGTACATTTCAAACATAAATTACATAAATTATACATAACTTATACAACATAATAAACAAAAACAACATAACGACATTTGTGCAAGTTGAGGGAAATATAGTCTGAGGTAGAATTAGGGTTCACCTCTCCCCACTGAGTCCCAGGGTTGTGGGTTCGAATCCCACTCCAGAAACTTGATCACATCACAAAGGGAGTGCTGCACTATTGAGAGTGCTGTCTTCCATTGAGGTTAAACCTTTGACCCTCCTTATGTACTCTCTGATGAGGGTACTATTTTGACATAGAGAAGGGAGGTTCTTCCTGTGTCATGGACATTTTTTTTCTCAAAATAAAGTCAGTTTAAGCACTATTTGATCATTGTCACGCTGCTGTTTGTGAGAACTTGCTGAGCACACGTGACTCTCATTTCTGACATCACAAAGTGACTGCACTTCACATGTGCCACATTGCGGTTGTCAGGTTGTAATAGGTTTGAAGTAAATTCAGAAACTTTTTTTTCATTGTTGCCTCCTCAGGACTCAAGGTGCACCATTGTGATCTGACTCCAGAGGGGATGTCAGTGCATAACTGCGATGGGTTCGTTAATTGGTCTTGGTTCTGCACCATTCACAGCCCCAGTGTAGCTGGACTGATCGTGTCTCTGTTGTGCAATGCCTTTTGGCAGTTTCTCAAGTTAAAGAAGTTTATGCATGTTTTGTCATGCATACTAGTGTGTTACTTCCAGATATAAGAAAACCTGAGTGGGTAATATCTTCCACACTGATGCGGTTCTGTATCAACAAGAACAGGACTTGATTACATTCTAGTCAATATTCTGTTCACCCTCTTCAAGACCTATGGAGAAATAGGAATGGGGCTAATCCAAATTCTTTATGTTACATATTTCCTTCTCTTCTGCCATACAGTTCAGAGATTCTGTGAATGTTGCTACAAAAATACAATGCGGCTGTGGTTTCTGCCCAACACCCAAGTTGGCAGAAAGTATTTCTGTGACTAATATCTCTGTGTAAACTTATAATGCTGGTGGCCTGCCTTGTTCGTAGGTTCTGACATACAATCAAGGAAGGAAAGCAAAGGATCGTCCGAAGGAAAAGAAAGTGAAGAAAGAAGAAACAAGTATTTTCTCAGAGAGCGATTTTAAGAAGTTTCAAAGAGAGTATTTTGGGACATTCTAAACTTGACAGCAGGTTGAATTTTGTTGAATTGTAAGGAGAATGGGGCAGCTGCACAGAGCTGGTGAGGAGAGACCACATCGCTGCTTCACACACGGCACCTACCCCCACCTGCTCAACACCTTACGGTGACAGTTGTGGTGGGACTGATGGATAAAGCCAAAAGAAAAATCCTGCAGGTGCTGGGCATCTAAGATAAAATGCTGGAAACACTCAGCAAGTCAGGCAGTATCTGTGGAGAGAGATGAATTTAACGCTTCAGGCTGGTGATTCTACATCAGGACGGAAACCTGAAATGTTAACTCTTTTTCTCTCCAAGGTGCTTCTTGACTTGAGGATTTCTCACCTTTTCTGTTTTTCACTGATACGGTTTTGTGTGTGTGTGCGGTGAGAACAGAATGAAGGCATAGCTCCTGAAATTGAGATCTAACTGCGTCTTCTGTCATTGTCCAGTAATTACAGTAACATCACTGGATTAATAGTTGCAGCAATGATTCGCCATTGCGCAGTTGTTAAACTGTCACTGGATCATGCAAAATTATGCAATAAGTGATTGCAGCAAGTGTCATTGAAGCAACCTGTGGTACCATTACTTTGCACTCAGCACTACAAGATATTGCTGGCCATCCGAAGCACCGGCTGTATCACCCGTTCATCAGTCAGTGGCCGAGTCGTATGGGCCAGGAAGCCCAGACCAGAACTGCATCCTTTGCTGAATTAGATGACCTTGTTTGTTGCACTGCTTCTTTCTTTGATGAGTGAGCATTAAAGTGGTGAAAACAAATTAAGATTCCTACGAAATGCTTTCCAGCCAATCAAAGCGATGCTGGTTGTGGGAGTGCCTAGTCACCCTGCTGCATTTCCCTCTTCTCACAGATGAGTATCACCCTGACTCTTTTCGGGGGATGTACATGAGTGGTGCTGGAATCCAACTGAGGTGAAGGCAGTGCTTGTTTAGCTGAGGTGCTTCACTTTCCGTCACCAAGAGTAATAGTATTGGTTTATTATCGTCACTTCTACCGAGGTGCAGTGAAAAACTTGTCTTACATACCAATCGTACAGATCAATTCATTACACAGTGCATTGAGGTAGTGCAGGGTAAAAACAATAACAGTACAGAGTAAAGTGTCACAGCTACAGAGGAAGTGCATTGCAGGTAGACAATAAGGTGCAAGATCATAACAAGGTAGATTGTAAGGTCAAGAGTCCATCTCATCGCATAAGGGAACAGTTCGATATTATAACAATGGGATAGAAGCTGTCCTTGAGCCTGGTGGTATGTGCCCTCAGGCTTCTGTATCTTCTGCCTGATGGGAGAGGAGAGAAAAGAGAGTGACCCAGGTGGGTGGGGTCTTTGATTATGCTGGCTGCTTCACCAAGGCAGTGAGAGGTATAGACAAGAGTCCATGGAGGAGAGGTTGGTTTCCGTGACGCGCTGGGCTGTGTCCACGACTCTGCAGTCTCTTGTAGTCCCGGGCAGAGCAGTTGCTGTACCAAACCATGATGCATCCAGATAGGATGCTTTCTATGGTGCATCGATAAAAGTTGGTGAGTGCCAAAGTCCCAGGGAGATGGTGTCCACTGTAGACCTGTTTCGGCAATAGGCAAATTGCAGTGGGTTGAGGTTTTCTGGGAGGCTGGAGTTAATGCATGCCACAACAGCCTCTCGAAGCATCATGATGGTGGATGTCAGAGCCACCAGCTGGTTGTCTAATGCACATTACCTTGTTTTTCTTAGTTAAGCTGGCCAATCAGAAGGATACACCTGACAGGGTAGTGAGTGAACCAACACGAGAGAGCTACCTACCTACTTGACCTAGTCCGCACTGATCTATCTAAGGCAGATCCATATGTCAATGAAAGCAGTGGTAGAAGTGACCACAGCACAGTCCTTGTGGAGACAAAGTCTGGTCTTTGTACTGTGGACACCTGCAATTGTGCTCAGTAGAAAAAACTCAGAACAGAAATGGCAGGTTAATACTGGGCATCCTTGAGGTTCTGTAGACCAAGTGTAGCCCTCACAGCTCAGCATATCCCTTGCTCTACTGTTGTAATCAAGCCACAGAATCAACCTGAGTAAAATGGGGACTGGGAGGGCTTGTCGGGAACAGCACCCAGTAAAACTGAGGCAGCACCCTGGTGAAGCAACTACAGCGTTACAGCAAAACCACATGCAAAAGACAGAGCTAAGCAATGCACAACTAACAGATCACATCAAAGCTCTGCAGTCCTTTATCTGGCCCTGATGGTCATGGATAATCAAACTGCTAACAGGGGAAGTGACTCCAACAGCACTCCCACCTTCAGTGCAATAGACAAGGCAGAGGCATTCACAACCACATTTAGCCAGAGGAGCCGTGGCTTCCTACCATTACAGAAGCCAGTTTTAGGCCAACTTGATTCACTCCACTTGAAATGTCTGGGAGAGTGCTGGATACAGCCAAAGGTACAGGACTGAGCAATATCCCAGCTGTAGTGCCGAGATCTGGGCTCCAGGACCAACTGCACCTCTAGCCAAGCACTGGAATCTACCTGACCATGTGGGAAATTGCCTAGATCCATCCCATTCGCTAAAAGCAGGACCAATTCAATCTGGCTAATTACCATCCAATCAGTCTACTCTTAAAATGCTGGAAGGTATTGGCGACAGTGCTATCAAGCAGCACTTGTGCATTGATAAACTACTCACCAATGTCCAGTTGGGTTTTGCCAGGACCACTTAGACTTCATCACAGCCTTGGACCAATCATGGATCAGAGCTGAATCCCCGAGGTGAGGTAACATCAAGACAGCACTTGTCCGGGTGTGGCATCAAGGAGTTCTGCTAAAACTGAATTCAATGGTCGTCAAGGGGAAAACACTCAAGTGGTTGGGTCATCCTTCCCACTAAATGAAGATGGCTGTGGTTGTTGGAGGCTGTTCATTGAAGTCCCAGAACATGTCTACATGCAGCAAAGCCGAGACATCATTCAGGTATTAGCTGATGCATGGCAGGTAACATTTGCACAACACAAATGCCAGGCAGTGAGCATCTCATGTATCAACACCCTGGGGATCACCACTGACCACAAATCAATTGGACCTGCCACATATTTACTGGGGCTACAAGAGCAGGGAAGAGGCTGGGTGTCCTGTGGTAAGTGACTCACCTCCTGACATCCTAAAGCCTTTCCACCATCTGCAAAACACTTCAAAAAAACTCAGCACCATCCAGGGCAACACAACATGCTTGGTTGCATCCATTCACCACTCTCCCCCACTGGGACACAGTGGTTGCGGTGTGCACCATCTCCAACTTGCACTGCAATTGCCCAAGTTACTCTGACATCCCCTAAAACTGTGACTTCTACCACCAAGAACAAGGACGTCAGGAGCAGGGGAACATCACCACCTGCAGATTCCCCTCTAAGTCACTCGCCATCCCGACTTGGAATTATTTTGTTATTCCTTTGTGGTTGTTGCGTCTAAATATTAGAACTCCCCAACTGCACAGTGGCAGCACCTTTATCACAAGAACTGCAGCAGTTCAGGAAGGCAGCTCACTGCCGCCTTCTGAATGTCCCACTGGGGATAAGCAATAAGTATTGTTCTTGCCAGTGAGGTCCACGCACCAAAACTGAACACAATAAAAAACACTAAAGTTTACAGTGCAGGTAGTCCCCAGGTTACAACATAGTCCTGTTCCTGAGAACTGTTTGTAATTAAGAAATGTATGGGAGAGGATCACAGAAAGATCACAGTCAGCAGGCTTCACTGACTCGGTGAGTGAACCTGGTCAGAACTTCCCAGCTCTGCTCGGCTCCACCCAGCCCCAATTATTGAGGGTTAAGCTGGGGGTGGGGTGGGGAGGGAAGGCACACAGAAATGCATGGTATTCACAGTGACTTGGTAGTTTGGATTCAGAACTGGCTTGCCCATGGAAGACACAGGATAGTAGTGGAAGGGTGGTCTGGCTCGAGGTCTGCGATTAATGGTTTTTTGCAGGGATCAGTGCTGAGGCCTCAGTTGTTTGTGATATATATCAAACAACATATAAGTGGTGGATGGAAATATAGATGGGCTGGTAGAGTTGTGGACAGTGCAGAGGGCCATCAAAGGTACAGGAGAATATTGATCAGTTACAAATATGGGTGGAGAAGTTACAGATGGAGTTTAATCTGGGCAAGTGTGAAGTGTTGCCCTTTGGGAGGGCTAAAGTAAAAGGGAAAGTATACGATGAATGGCAGGACCCTTAACAGCATTGATGTACAGAGGGATATTGGGGTCCAAGTCTATAGCCCACGAAAAGTGGCCATACAAGTAGATAGGGTAGTCAAGAAGGCATATGGCATGCTTGTCTTCATTGGTCAGGGCATTGAGTATAAGAGTCAGAAAGTTGTGTTGCAGCTGTTTAAAGCTTTGGTTAGGCCACACTTGGAGTGTTGTGTGCAATTCTGGTCACCCCATTACAGGAAGAATTTGGAAGCTATGGAAAGGGTGCAGAGGAGGTTCACCAGAATGCTGCCTGGATTAGAGGGTGTGAGGTATAAGGAGAGGTTGGACAAACTTAGGTTCTTTGCTCTGGAGCGTTGGAGGCTGAGGGGAGACCTAATAGAAGTTTATAAAATTATGAGAGGCATCGATAGGGAGCTTTCTCCCAGGGTAGAAATGTCAAGTACTAGATGACGTGCATTTAAGGTGAGAGAGGGAAAGTTTAAAGGAGCTGTGTGGGGCAAGTTTTTTTCCACAGGGAGTGGTGGGTGCCTGGAACAGGCTGCTAGGGGTGGTGGTGGAAGCAGATACACTGGTGGTGTTTAAGAGGCTGTTAAACACCTGAATATACAGGGAACGGAGGGATATGGATCATGTAGAGGCAGAAGAGATTTAATTTAATTTGGCATCGTATTTGGCACAGACGTTGTTTGGAGGACCTGTTCCTGTGCTGTACTGTTCTGTGTTCTAAACATTGCTATCATATCTCCTTCCATCACCTCCTCTGGCAGTGCATTCCAGGCACCTACCACCGTCTGTGTAAAAAAAAAACTTCCTTTGCAAATCTCCTTTAAACTTTTCCCCTCTGTCCTTAAATCTATGTCCTCTAGTATTTGACATTTCCTCCCTGCAGCTCAGCAGCAGCCAGCAAATCCGTCCCACCGGTCTCCCAAGCCATTTGTGCATACAGGCTGTTCGTAAGTTGGGCGTTTGTAACTGGGGAGGATCTGTAAAGGGCTGGTACTAGTCCCTCATGAGCAGCTGGAAGCTGTTGCCCAGGGGAAAGATTTACATAACTGCTTCTCATTCACAACCCGTGCATACCAATGAGTTGCGTGATTACGATTAGTGTCAGAAGTGGACTGCACAACTTGTTAATGTTGCACCTCAAACCTCCCTTTTGTCACAGGCACCACCAGTGGCCAGCCAGTTATGTGACTGGCACATCACCCTCGTGTCATGGCATTCTGATTTATTTCCCCAGGTATAACATGAATTCAGAAGCTAAGAATCTACAACTGTACAGCTGGATGTTTTTACATGGTTTGAAGAAACACAAAAGTTGAAGCAATCACTGAACTCCAAGTCCAAGCAAAATCCAGTTTTTGGTAAATGGCCCTTTAAGCCCAAATCAGGTTTGCAGTGTGGACGTAGACTTTTTCTGAGTGTCAGCCTTTGGTAATTTGGTAGGAGGTTGCTATGGGAAGTATGGGAGGAGATAGCAGGGGTCCTGATGGAGATCTTTGCATGTTCATTAGCTACGTCAGGTGCCAGAAGACCAGAGGATAGCTAATTTTATTCCTTTATTTAAGAAGGGCAGCCAGGATAAGCAAGGTAACTACAGGCTGGTGAGCCTTATACCAAGTGGTAGGGAAATTAGTGGAGAAAATTCTAAGGGATAGGATTTATATATTTTGGAAAGGCAGGGACTGATCAGGGATAGTCAGCATGGCTTTGTGTGGGGAGATACTGTTTGACGAATTTGATTGAGTTTTTTGAGCTGATAACTAAGAAGATTGTTGAAGACAGGGCCTTAGACATCTATATGGACTTAATAAGGCATTTGACAAGGTCCTGCATGGTAGACTTGGCCGGAAGGTTAAGGCACATGAGATCCAAGGTGAGCTGGCTAATTGGATCCAAAATTGGCGTAATGATAGGAGGCAGTGGTGGTGGAAGGATGCTCTTCTGATCAGAAGTCTGTGACCAGTGGTACCACAGGGATCGGTGCTGGGACCTTTGCTGTAGGTGACACATATCAACAATTTGGATGTGAATGTAGGAAATATGATTAGTAATTGAAAATGTAACGAGGAGATAGAGGTGAGGGAGAGGGGTGAGGCAGGAGCTGGCAAGCATTAGGTGGATCCAGGTGAGGAGGGTCTGATGGGCAGATGGAGCCAGTGGGGGAGGGAGGGGTGGAGATAGCGACAGGGGCTGGGAGGTGATTGGGAGAGGGCTGTAGATTATAGAATCTGACAGGAGAGTAATGAGTGAAACCAGATAGGGGAAGGATGCTGGCCAGATGGGAACAGTGGAGTAAGGGAGGCGAGGGAGGGGGATCGAGTGCATAGAGTGTGTGGGTGATAGGTACAACCAGATGGGGAAGGGGAAAGAAACTGGGTAACAGGGGGCTGGGTGGGGGGTTTCTTTCGTTGCCCTTGCTTCTTTGGCCAATCATCTTCATTTTATGTCCCTTTGACCCCTCTACCAATGGGAACAGCTTTCCTCTGTCTAATTTTAAATTCTGGACTGAAAGAGCTGAATTGTGAAGGTTTGAGTGCATAAACTTGGCTTGTGTTTCTACAGGTGGGAGGACAGAGGTGAACTGTGAGATGTTTAGTTGATTGAAAGGATCAGTTGTGAGAAGATATTGGTCATTTGGTAAGATGGGCAGAGCAATGGCAGATGGAGTTTAATCCTGATCAGTGCAAGCTGATGCACTTTGGGAGGACTCATGAGGGTAGGGCATATACATTGAAGGGTCAGGCCCTAAAGAGCATTGAGAAACATTGGTGTACAAGACCAAGGAGCTGCAGGGCAGAGTCCTTGGATATAATTAAGTCTAATTTCTAATTAGTAGGGGGAATCCAGTGTTATGGGGAAAAGGCAGGAAAGCGGATGAACAATGTGGGATCAGCCAACATCCTATTGAATAGGGGAGCAGGTTTAGGGCTGAATGGCCAACTGCTCTTCCTACTTATGGTCTTATGGTGGTCCTGATTTGAAATTATGCACCCTCACACTCTGAGTATTAGTGTTAGTTTCTCAACCATTAGCCTCCTGCTGGAATGAGTTCTTACTCAAAACCTTGTTACACTGCTGGTTCTTAAGGAGTCTCCTTAAGCTTATTACTTAGACTGTGCTGTGAGTTTAATCATTTCATCCTTTAATCCTGCAATATGACAGAGATGCCTTACAATGTGTTGTAAGGTGAGGATGGTGGTTGCGTGAACCTTGCAGGACTGTCTGAAGTTAATCTCCCTCCTTCTCTCAGCCTGCCCTAGCCCCACAGGCATTAACTGACCTTCAGGTGCTCAGTAATCCGGAAATAACTGACAAGTCTCTCGGGTAGTTACTGGTCTGCATCTTACTCCTGGGTACTTAACGTTCTGTAAACATGCAACTCTTAAGCCTTCATTCACGACTAAACCTCCACCTCAAAAACTATTTTCAACCTGACTCAATCTGCCAATCAACCCCCTCCTCACCTGGATCCACCTATCACTTATTAGCAGTTGCCCCACCCCTCCCCCTCTTTAAATTGATTATCACCCCCTCTGCTCTTGCAGTCCAGGTGAAGGGTCTCGATCCAAAACGTTGACTGTCCCTTTCCCACCACTGATGCTGCCTGACCTGTTGAGTTCCTCCAGCAGCTCGGTTTTGCTCCAGATTCCAGCATCTGCAGTCTCTTGTGGCTCCATTTCCCTGTGCTGACCTTTGAATCCTCCAACACACACATTTACCTTTGTTAGTCTTTTCCTTCTTACGTATCTATTAAAGCTCTTACCTTTATGTCACAGTAGTGTAGCGGTTAGCGTAACACTTTACAGTGCCAGCAACCCAGGTTCAATTCCAGCCACTGTCTGTAAGGAGTTTGTACGTTCTCCCTGTGTCTGCGTGGGTTTCCTCCGGGTGCTCTGGTTTCCTCCCACATTCCAAAGACGTACGGGTTAGAAAGTTGGGGGCATGCTATTTTGGTGTCGGAAGTATGGCGACACTTCCGGGCTGCCCCCAGAACACTACCCAAAAAGATGTATTTCACTGTGTATTTTGCTAGGGAGTAGATATAGAGGAGATGTCAGGGGTAAGTTTTTTACTCAGAGAGTGGTGAGTGCGTGGAATGGGCTGCCGGCAACGGTGGTGGAGGCTGATATGATAGGGTCTTTTGAGAGACTGTTAGATAGGTACATGGAGCTGAGTAAAATAGAGGGCTATGGGTAGGCCTAGTAATTTCTAGGGTAGGGACATGTTCGGCACAGCTTTGTGGGCCGAAGGGCCTGAATTGTGCTATAATTGTTCTACATGACTAATAAAGATATCTATCTATCTATCTGATAGTTAATATTCTGTTCTCCCTTTCTTGATCATCCTTTGCCACATTCTAAAACATTCCCTGTGTTCAGCCTTGTTGCTTTATCTGGCATGTCTATAAATCAGATCTCAAAAGGTTGTAGGTCTCAGAGGATTATAAATCTTGGAGGGTTTCAGTATTGTAGGACTGGAGGAGGTTGCAGAGCAGAGGAGGGACGGTGATCCCACAGAGGGATTTGAAAACAAGGATAAGAATTTAAAATAAAAGTCATTGCACAATCAGGAACCAACGTAGGTGAATGTGCACAGGTTGGTCATTGAGTGGGAGATTACTAGAACCCTGCCCTGATGCTAGTGGAACATATTGCAGGAAGCCAAGTGCAACTGGCTGACAGCCAGGACCAGCATTATGTTAGTTAACAGCAGTGAACCGAATTAACAGGCTTCACCTGGTGAATTCTTGGGTGAGGTGGAACACATGGAAACACGTCTCATGACTTTCTGTTGACTGGGGTTGAATGGTATGAAATTTCACCCCTCCCTGCAGCTAGATGTTGTGTGGTATTTAACTCCTCAAGGACTCCTTAATAGTGCAGGGAAGTCATTCCAAAGGGTGGCTGAGTTTTGGGATTTCTGGGCCCCTCACTGTAACCTCCTGCCAGCTGGGCCACTCTTGGTCTGCTGTCTGGTGCCAAGTAAGCTGGTAGAGCCTGTACCATGGAGCAGTCGTGGTGAGGAGGTTGTGTGGTCATTCAGCAGGACTGATAACGAGAGCTGTCAGTTGGTGAACATGTTCACCTTGGGATGGAGTGTTTAGTTCTGAAGAGGGATGGAGAAGCTCTGTTCTCCCTGAAGCAGAAGAGGTTAAGAGGGAACAAGACTGAGGTATATAAAATTATGAGAGGTATAGATAGGGTAGTCTGCAGGAAACTGTATCAGAGGTGGATAAAACCAGAGGACACAGAGTTAGAGTAAGGGACAAGAGATTTAGAGGGTACCTTTTTCAGCCAGAGAGTGGTACCTGTAACACACTCCCTGAGACAGTGGTGGAAGCAGAGTCACTATCAGCATTTAAGAAGTCAAGACAAGCACTTGAATCGCCCAGCCATAGAAGGGTATGGACCAAGTGCTGGAAGACTTAATTCAGATAGGTGCCCAGTTCTTGGTGTACATGATGGGCCGAGTGGCCTGCTTCCATGCTGTATGACTCTCAGTGGACAGCCACCCAGATGTGGAGAGGAGATGGATGCTAGCAGCTTACTCTGGCCGAAGAATCACCTGATACAGAGCAGCTAAACTGACTCTGGATCAGTCAGGGGCTGGATCAACAACATGGACCAACAACTGGATGGAGTGGGCCAGGGTTGTTCTTGGTTCCCCAGTGATCACAGCGGCTGGAGGACTGGCAATGGTGTAACTCAGCTGGACAGCAACACAGCAACTTCGCATCACTTCACCCAAACCCCAGACCCCTGAGGTGAACGGGCAAGAATGTGGCAGGTAGAAAAGGTGAGTCATCCACTTTGACAGACAGAATAGAAGCAGAGTGTTTTTGAAAGGTGAGGTGCTGGTGTTTAGTGGGACCTGGGTATCAGTGAAAGTTAACAGAGACACAAGAGATTCTGCAGATGCTGGAATCTGGAGCAACACACACAAAATGCCCGAGGAACTCAGCAGGTCAGGCAGCATCTGTGGAGAGAAATAAACAGTCGACGTTTCGGGCCGAGACCCTTCATCAGGACTGGAAAGGAAGAGGGCAGAAGCCAGAATAAGAATGTCGGGGAAGGGGGTGGAGTACGTCATGGCAGGTGAGAGGTGAGCCCAGGTGAGAGGTGAGCCCAGGTGAGAGGGGGGAAGGAGGGTGGGGGAGGGGGGAGGAGTAAGAAGCTGGGAGGTGATAGGCAGAAGAGGCAAAGGGCTGAAGAAGGAGGAATCCGATAGGAGAGGGCAGTAGACCATGGAATAAAGGGAAGGAGGTGGGGAATAGATGGGCAGGTCATGTGGGCAGGTGAAGGGAAAGAAGGGGGAGGGGGTCACAGGAATGAGGGAAGACGGGGGGGGGGCAAAAAGAGGGTGGAGGAGAAGAGGGGAGGGGTTACCGGAAGTTAGAGAAATCGATGTTGAGGCTGTCAGGTTGGAGACTCCCAAGGCGGAATACAAGGTGCTGTTCCTCCAACCTGCGTCTCGCCTCAACGTGGCAGTAGAGGAGGCCGTGGATAGACATGTCAGTGTGGGAGTGGGATGTGGAATTGAAGTGGGTGGTCACCGGGAGGTCCTGGCTGTTGCGGCGGACGGAGCAAAGGTGCTCGACGAAGTGGTCACCCAATCTGCGTCGGGTCTCTGTTCGTCCACTGCAAAAGCAAGGATCTCCCAGTGGCCATCCTCCTCTACATCAGTGAGACCTGACGCAGATTGGGTGACTGCTTTGTTGAGCATCTTCGCACTGCCTGCTCACAGGATGTCAATGCTGGGAGAGGTGATGGCGGTGATACAGTTGAATGTTAGGGGGAGACGTTAGATGCTCATTACCCGTGTGAATGAGATTTCATTTGCTTCCACCAGCCTGAGTATGGATGTCCTCTACTTCATGTAGCTGGAGACTCCTTCACTCAGAGAGCTGCTTATCTGATGAGAGATCCTGCTCTTAAGGTTATGATTGAAGGAAGGCTGTTGATGAAGCAGCTGGGCCCATGGATATCTCCACTGACCCCGGCCTCAATCAAACCTTGGTACACACGGTCACACAAGATCCTGGAACATTCACCAGAAGGACTGCAGCAGTTCAAAAAGGGGGCTCACCACCACCATCTTCTCAAGGATGACCAGGAAGGCGTATCAAATGCTTGCCCCCCTCCCACCCCCCCCAAGGTAGAAGGTAGTCCACATCGGTGGAAAGGTTTAAAAAATACTTCAGATCGCTTATGAAACATCATTCTGAAAAGTTATTGGAACTATCTAAGAGTTTAGTTTTGGTACTTAATTCCACATTACTGAAATTAAAACTTTTAATTCCTTGTTCCTCTAGACAGCAAAAATAAACATTTGGTAAGTGAAGTCTGTTGGACTTCCTTATTTCAGGTAATGTTTTTCTGTCTGTTTTCTCAAGGCAGTTGTCCTCGGGGGTTAGAGGGACTTTTGTCATACTATGGATCGGGGGAGCTTTCAGATACTTTCTTCTAGCAGCTCCTTGAGGCAAAGTGTCACCAAGTGTTTTCATTGCACCATGAAGATGCCAAGATTAAATGCAGAGAAAAAGATGATTAGCTGCTTTGACATTGAAACATAGTTTTGGAGTCATAGATACAGCATGGGAACAGGCCATTCGGTCCATCGAATGTACACTAACCATCAACCTACGCCACTCCTACATTAATCCCATATTGTTCATCCCACATTCTCTTCAATTCCCCCTGCATTCTACCCCTCACCTACACACGGGGGGCAATTCACAGCAGCCAATTAACCTACCAACCCACACGTCTTTGGGATGTGCGTTCTGGTTAGACCACACTTGGAGTATTGTGTTCAGTTCTGGCCGCCTCATTATAGGAAGGATGTGGAAGCTTTAGAGAGTGTACAGAGGAGATTTACCAGAATGCTGCCTGGATTGGAGAGCATGTCTTATGAGGATAGGTTGCGTGAGCTAGGGCTTTTCTCTTTGGAGAGAAGGAGGTTGAGAGGTGACTTGGTAGAGGTGTACAAGATGATAAAAGGCATAGATCGAGTAGACAGTCAGAGACTTTTCTCCCAGGGCGAAAATGGCTCACACAAGGGGGCATAATTTTGAGGTGATTGCAGGAAGGTATGGGGGGATGTCAGAGGCAAGTTTTTTTTTACACAGAGTGGTGGGTGCATGGCAGAGGTTGTGGGGGGCAGATACATTTGGAACATTTAAGAGACTCTTAGATAGGTACATGAATGGTAGGAAAATGGAGGGCTATGTGGGAAGGAAGGGTTAGATAGATCTTTAGAGCAGGATAAAATGTCAACACAACATCGTGGGCCAAAGGGCCTGTACTGTGCTGTAGTGTTCTATGTTCTACGAAACCGGAGCACCCAGGGGAGACACACGCGGTCACAGGGAGAACATGCAAACTCTACACAGACAGCACCTGAGGCCAGGATTGAAGCTGGGTCTCTTGCCCTGTAAAGCAGTGGCTCGACCTGCTTCACCGCTGTGCCAGCTGCAAAGTTTTGTCAGAAGGCTGCAGAGTTAGCCCGATTCAGAATTAGTGACAGTTCCTTTTGAGTGGATCACTTCAGTATTTTAGTTCTGCTCTCCCCACGCCTCCTGTTTCCTTGTTCCATTGTCGCAGTGACTCTCTGAGTCCCAGGCCCCATCATTTCCCCCACCCACCCCATCCCTAATTTTAAATGTGAGGGAGCAGTGGGAGAGCATCAGACGAGGACCCATAAACTAGACAATGACAGTTACCTGACAGTGCCACAACTGACTGTTACACTGAGGATCATCAGCTACGTGGAGTGTGACCCTGCTCCACTCACTAGGGCACCAGGTTCTTCTCCTCATATCTGTCCACCAGACTTAAGGGTCCCTCCACTGATTGGGCACAATGCATTGGTTGGCTTTGTGAGTGGTGAATCATAGAAAATTTACGATATGGAAGGAAACCATTTGGCCCATTGAGTCTGTATCAGCCAAAGAAAAAGGCTCCAATGTAATCCCACCTGCCAGCATTGTGCCCACAGGTCACAAGTCCACACCCAGTACTATTTAAATGTGACCAGGGCGTCTGCCTCTCCCATCTTCTCAGGTAGTGAGTTCCAAGGGTCTTGACCAGAAATGTTGACTGTCCATTTCCCTCCATAGATGCTGCCTGACCCACTGAGTTCCTCCTGCATCTGGGGTATAGTTCCAGATTTCCCACTCTTCTGGAGGAAAACACTGTCCTTATCTCCTCTCTGTTCCCTCTATGATTACTTTGAATCATGCCCCTGGGTTTTGACCAGCTGAGAGATAGAACTTCTCTGTTTATCCAGGGACCCGATGACTTTATCTACCCCAATCCAGTCTCCCCTCAGCCTCCTCTATTTGTAGAAAACAACCCCAGCTTCTCCAGTCTTTCCCTATGGCTTCAATTCTCCAGGCCTGGAAACATCCTCGTAAATCTCCCCTGCACCCTCTCCAGTGCAATTGCATCTCTCCTGTAAAAAGGTAACCATGTCTGGACAGTGTCCAGCTGTGGCCTGACTAATGTTGTACACAGGTCCAGCACAACCCCCTGCTCTTATGTTCAGTAGCATAGCTAATAAAGGAAAACATTCTGTATGACTTTTTGACCACCTTACCAACCAGTCCCATGACCTTTCAAGGATCTGTGGAAGGGAACAGCCCTGGGATGTGGATGTACCCGTGGTCTCCACACACTGCTTAGAAATAAAAGGGATTTAGAGTCGTCCTATTTAGGGGAAGCTATAATTTCATTGAAGGCAGTTCAGAGAAGGTTCACTAGGACGATCCTGGGTATGAAGGGTTTGTCCTACAAAGGGAGGTTAAACAGGTTGGGACACCACTCACTGGAATTCAGAAGAATGAAGGGTGATATTGGCACATATAATATTCTCAAGGACTACACGAGCTGAATGCTGAGAGAATGTCTCCTCTCGTGGACCAGAGGGCATGGTCTCAGAATTAGGGGGCACCCATTTATGACTGATTTAAGGTATAATCCTTCAGAGATTTGTGAGTCTTTGGAGCTCCTTGCCACAGAGAGCTGTGGGGCAGAGTCCCTGGCTATATTTAAGGCTGAAGTAGATCGATCAGTAAGGGAATCAAGAGTAATGGGGAAAAGGGTGGGAAAGTGGGCTTGTGGAAAGTTCTATCAGCCACGATCCCATTGAATGGCAGAGCAGATGAGGGGCTAAATGCCTACTCCTCCTGTTCCTACTTCCTTTAATGCTTTGGTCATAAAGTCATATAGAAACCAGGCTGTTTGACCCATCATGTCCATGCTGACTAGTGGGCACCCATCCATAGTAACCCCATGTTCCAGCTCTTGGCCTGTAGCCTTCTAAGCCTAGGTGATTCAAGTGCTCGTCTAGACATTTCTTAAGTGCCGTCAATGACTCTGCTTCCACCACTCTCTCAGGCAGTGTGTTCCAGGTACTCAACACTCTCTGTGTAAGAAAGGTGCCCAGCAGGTTCTCTTACCCCTTATGGAGTTTGTCCTAGAGCCTTGAGACTGTGCTGGTGGGGAACACTTAGCTGTGGACAGCTTTTTCTGCAAGATGAGCAGCAACTTGACTGGAGCCGGAGCTCTCTCACTGAGAAATAAACTTCTAATCACAAACATTTCGAAAGCAGAATAGAATGTTCCTGGAACAAATAGTCCCTGACCCAACTTCCTTCTGGTTTTCCCTGTCAATGTCACACAAAAACACCAGAGAATAGGAGCAGTAGGAGGCCACCAGGCCCCTCAAGCCTGTCCCACCATTCAACATGATCATGGCTGATCTATGCTGGCTGCAACTCCTGTGCCAGTTCCCTGCAACCTTCAATCTTTTAATTATTCATCAATCTCCACTTGAAATATTTCCAATGATCTGGCCTCCACCGCCCTCAGGGGCAGAGAGTTCCAGAGAATTATTCACCTTCTGAGAGAAGAAATTTCTACGCATTCCTGGCTCAATGACTGGGAAGTTACACAATACCGTGACATTTACAATGACACATGGCACTATCCAACCAAAATAAAAGGGAAGGTTCCTTAAAAAGACTTCAAAGTTTAGCTGTTAAGGTCTTAAAATTTATTTCTCTTTCCCCAACCTTCAGTCTGGATTCAATTAACCTTTCGATAGGCTTCCTTGTATAGAGGGCATCCAGATCCAGTCCTGTTAGTGACTCGTCAAGGTCATCTCATGGCCCTACACCAACAATAAAACCATCACCAAATATTTGTACTTCACCTCTACAGAATGCCACTGATGTGGAAATCATCTGAGAGGGGGTAAAGGGAGCCGAGAAGAATGAAACAAATTCTGTCAGTGTGGAGGTCTCAGTCTGGGCACAGCACACAGGTCCCTCTCCTTGTCCACCTGGCTCAGCAATGATCCAAGCATTTCTGTGGTGAATACACCCAATTCTCACCCACTGCATCTGGCCTGATCTCCAGTCATAGGACACCGGAGCCACAGATGCAGCTATTACGCCCCAGGCCTCTGAAGTCATCCAAATCCACATTGTTTTCCACCCCCACAGAAAAGATGTGTTTATACAAACCCCACGGCAACCTCAGAAGCTCCCAACCTGCTGCAGCGCCAATGAACTGTTTTCTGGTTAGAGCAAGAATGTAAGGGCAAGGTGATAATTAACTTCAGTGAGAAAAGTTGTGGTGTAGATGTAGGGAGAACAGGCCCTCAACCTTGCAGCATAACATCACAGGACCCCTCAGACCCCATCTGACAGGTTGACGAGGACCTTGGTGGAAATTGAGATTCCTATAATCCTCCTGTTGTCCTGGATTTTTGAGGTAAAGTCCTAGAGTTTGGATCCTTGAACCTGCAACTATGATTCACAGAGGAGGGTGCTCTCACGGAACCACAACCAACTTGCTTGGCCACCTCACTGTAAAGAATTTGCTTTCATCTCAGTATTCAGCCCCTCCTATAAAACATTGGGGACATTATTTGGCTGTGAGGAGTCCCTAATGCCAAGGCTCCTGTGCCAAAGGGTTTGAGAAGTGGCTGGGAGCAGGATAGTAGCTGAGCTGCCTCACTGCAGCTGCTCAGATCACAGCAGCTGTTTCCCAACTGCCTCAAACGGCTGAGGAATTTGCGGTCTCTGCAAATGAATGTGGAACTTGGTTTGAATATTTGTGGTCTGCTGAGCAATGGCAGTTTCTCATATCAGAACGAGTTCTGCAGATGCAAATGGAGAACTGTATGAAGAGCATACAACCCTTTAAAGAAACTGTTCTTGCCTTTTACATTTCTCGCAGACCTCATCTCCCCTCCCACATCTGGTTGCAAGACACAAGTTTGGCTCTGCAATGAATTAACAGTAATAACTTGAATTTATGTAGCACCTTTAAACCAAAGACATTCTTGGACACCACAAGAGTGTTCCCAGACAGAATAGTGATGTTGAGCCATGTTGGAGGAGGATTAGGGCAAGTGACCCAGAGCTTGGTCTGGAATTGCCTGAAGCTCAGCTGTTACCCATTTGGAAGTGCTTCCACTTCTGACTGTGGGTTCAAGCTCAACCCCAGAGGAGAGTATAAAATCTAGTCTGACACTCCAGTGCACTATTTTCTAAAGGAGCAGCTATCCTCAGTGTGATGGCCAATGTTTATCCCTCGAACAACATTAGATAATCCAGTCAATATCACATATTGCATTGATATTTGGGATCTTGCCATGAGCAAAGTATGTTGCATTTCCTAAAACAAAGACTGCAGCTTTCTGCATTTAAATAATACTATTCTATGAACATTCTCCTATAGAACGAAATACTCAATTTTCTGTTTAAAAAGCATTTCAATGGCAGTTCACATCATGGTTGAATTATCAGGGCAGTCACCAGCATCAGCACAACTACAGATTGGACATTTCATTTTACATTTTTCTTCCAGTTTAATTGAGAGATGAATATTGACCAGGACGTGAAGAACTCAAGGGAAGTCTTCAGACTAATGCCAAGGGATCCTTTATATCTACCTCAGAGAGCACAAAAGACTTGGTTCAACATCTCATTTGAAATAGTGCACTCCAATAAAGCCACACTTCCTCAGTTCTACCCTACAACATATGCTAATTTCTGGGATGGGATGGAATGTAAATCTCCAATACATTATTCAGGAGTATGAGGGCTCTTCACTGAACCACAGCTGCCACTAGGACCAGATAGCAAAGCAAGTTCTTCCCACTGTGGTTATTATCTGATAGATCTGTTGGGAAGAGGAACAGAGCACCTGCATAGTACGCAACTGGACATTACATACTGTAACCACCTTGGAATATCTTTGGGAAGCTCTCTCAGATTTGTCTGCAGGTCTGAATTGACTCTTCATCAGAAGTTTTGCTCCACTCCTACAACTGGAAGCCCATCCATTCTGAGCCAGTCAGATTGAGGAACTCACTGTCTTACTCTGGACTTGCCATGGCTTGGCTGTACTTACAGAAATATCATACACAAAGCAGAAGGAAATGCTGAGAAATTAGATGAAATCTCATTGTTCCTCCATCATCTCCTCCTGCATTCCCCAGCTGTGTCACCGTGACCGCACCATTAATGGCCATGTCTTAGCTACCAGGGCCTTAAGATTGAGTAACTCTATTCCTTAATGTTTACCTCTGAGGTCCTATCTTTGGTTACCTACCTACTTCCTTAGATGACTCAGTTTGTACTTTCATGTTCTTCTGCATACCTTGAGATACTTTCCAATGTTAAAGATAACCATATTAATGCACATTATTTTCATTGCTGCATTTTTGTACAGCTGAGGAAGTGCCTCACACAATAAGGAGAGGCTATTTGTTCTACATACTTCCATCTCCATCTTAATTCTCATTAGACAGAGGAACCTCCATGCCTGACAGCAAGCTATTTCACATTCATGGACATATGCTGCAAGTGGCCATTAAAACCAATGCATCAGATCTGCACTGAAAATGAAAGGTTTTTACTGAACTTGAAACAGATTTGAGAAGCTGCTTCGGTGCTTCATGCATTCTTGACAGTTATGTTCTGCATTCCTGTTGGTGCTTTGGGGAACTGTGTCCTCAATCACAAGGTTCAAATATGGTTGTAGCTGCAGTCATAGTCTTTCCTTATGGTTGGTTGGAACCAAGTGATCACCTGCCAGAAAGCATCTTACCACTTACAAATACTTACCTTGACACACTCAAGTTTCTAGACAATTCTGGAAATTGAGGGTCAAAAACATTCACAAACACCTTTGGAGTTTCAAGTAGCAGTCAGAATCTTGATACCATTTTCCAGCCTGTACCAGAACTGGCCACTTCAGTAAGGTCGACCCAGAACATTTTACTTCTCTCCAGGCACTACCTGCCCTGCTGAGTATTTACAACAACTGCAAGGCTTTGCACCAGGGTTGCATTCATTTATTTACATGGGCAGGCAGTACAACATCTGCTGCTGCTGCCAGTTCCAGCCACCAAGTTCAACTTCAACCTCCAGTGCTTGGTTTGGACATTGTTCCTGTGACTGAGTTTAATCCAGTTGCTTCATTCACTTCCCCCAAAGAAAGACATGTTGGCAGGTTAATTGCATACTATAAATCTTTAATGCATGCAGACACCAGGAGAATCAGTTGTTGGGCATTGAAGACAGGTTAGAGGAAAATGGGAAGTCAGCATTTAGTGTCAGCTGAATGAATACCACTTCTATCAGAGAAAAGGTAGTTGCAATTCCCAGATCCTTGCTACTCATTCAGCTAACACCATATTGGTCTCCATCAGTTCCTTGTTTTCTACTCTTCTTTCTCTGCCTCACTTTTGGATGGGTCCCAACTATAGATGCTGAACAGTTTCATTTCAGATTTACAGCATTAACATTGCCTTGACAGTCACACTCCAGCTCAATCCTGCAAATAGATGTGAATGTTTGCAGCAAGTAGGAACAATCTGTACCAGATTTCCCTGCCAGAGTCCTTCAGCAGCCGAGGAACGAATTCATTATTGCACTTTCAAAATTCTCCATGGGAAATCTGGAAGCTCCCCTCACCCAACAAAGAATGGTTTATTCATTGGCTGCATTTGAAAATACCTATCCTCACACCACTTTAAAGCAGGAACTAAAGCAACTCAGAATGTGAAATATGTAGTATGTGCAGTGGTGAAAGGGATATCAGGTGTTACTGTGGTTACAAATCAAGACAAGTTACAAATCAGACCAGTTTCAAATTTTATTAAAAAATTACATTTAGCGAACACTACACTTATGTACAAAACTAAACCATTAATGCCATATTACAAGCTTTTTATACTTTTACTTTTAGCTTTCCTGACTTCTTCTATCAAGCCCTTTAAATACTGGATTTCTTTAGTCAATGAATCTGCTTTTTCCTGTAAGGTTTTATTTTTCTCCTCCAGTAGGCTACACTCAGCAACTATAGCGCCCTGCTCTGCCCGCTTCTTCTGTCTGTACCGTGTTGCCGCACTCTTGTTCTGCTCCATCTTCTTCAATTTTTTCTCCATACTCTTCGGCTCCATACAATTGCCCTTTACTTTTGGTGAACTCCCTACAGTTTCTGTACCAGGACGATCATATGGTTTTGACCTTACAGGGCTGAAGTCATTGAGCAAGGACCTGGCTTCAGGTGATCTCTCTGACACACTTCTATCTAAAGACTCAACAGGGGAGTGAGGAGGACTAGAACCAAGTCCACTGTCAGAATCTAATATTGGCCCTTCATCCATTTCTTTGCAGGAATCCTGCAGCGTGGATGATTGAAACAAAGCCACATCTGGCTTTTCCTCAACATCTGAGCTATCAATTACCTTTTCTACTTCTAAGTGGAATGAGTTATCAGGGAAGAATATGGATTCTGGGACAACTGTAGGGGTACCAGGAGCCAGCTGATCTAACCCTTTAGGTGAATTTGGGAATGACCCAAGATCAAGGCTCAGGCCAAGATCAACTACCTGTTTGGCTGGCAAGGGTTCAAAAGGCAGTTCTTCCAAAAGGTCACAACTGTTCAAGACAGCCAGCAGATCTTCTGGGGAGTGACAACCATTTTCATCTTCATTCAGGGTGTCAAAGAAATCCACCTTCTCTACCATCCAGTCCAAGCCGGTGAATGCATCTTCTGAAAAGAAGAACAGCTCTGTCAAATAGATGACATAATCTTCAAATAACTACACTGGCAGTCAACCAGATTTAGCCTAGGCAAGACCAAGGACTTCTCCAAATGCTATTTAGAATAAACTCTCTTGTAGATAAGTTCTGGAAACTTCACTTGATATGGAATTATAATGAAATCTACATTCTATAACAATGGGCACCATAAAATGTAATTGCCACATATTAATATTCTCCATGGACTTAATATTTGACATTGCTAGTTACTGCAATTGCTGTAATGCTCACCAAATTAAAAATTGACCAAATATACTGCCAGCATGCCCATTAACTTACCCACATTATTTGTGTCCAAAGGGTCAATACATGGACACTGGGAGGACACTTCACTTTCCTCATTGCCACCAAACTGGTGAGGTCTGAGGCAAGACTTCACCGGCCCGGCCTCCGAGTCTACGTGCAGGAGACACGGGTCCCCGTCAGCCATCAGAAACGGCGAATCGAGGTAGGACATACAGTCCTCCATCAGGGATGAGAATGGAGAATCTGACCAAACTGACATCTTTCTGTACTTTGAGATACTCTTCGAGGGAAAACACAGTCTTCAAGTCGAGTGTTTCTATGCTGTCGACTACAGCAAAGCTGAGAAGCCCATTGTGGAACCTGAAAAAACACAGAAGCACTACTCAATGCACTCAAGCCAATCACTGCAGCATTCAGAAAACAAGGCACAAATTCCACTTCAGTTATTGGATTTTGTACACAAAAACTAAAACCAAAATTTTCCCCCCAAAGTATCCCAATGGAGCAGTAAATTTACTAATGTCAGTTTAAATAGAGTGGAGATAGATGTCCAAACCTTGTCATAATTCCCATCTCAGCATTGCAGTTGGGTAATCACAGTATAATCAAGGTTTTTTTTGTGGGGGGGGGGGGGGGGGGGAGAGAAGAGAACCAGAAAACAAGCACAAAAGCAGCCAGTAGAATCACGAAGGAATTGAACACATGGAATGGAAAATCCGCCCAGAAGGACAGACTGTGGAGGTTCAAGTTGTTTAAGGAACGGGAGAGCGGTGGGGATCCGACCAGCCCCGCCCAGGGCCGACAGGAGGGAGGGATCGGTGGTCCCTCAGCTGCCACGTTTCACCCGGCCGGCGGCGCCATCTTAACCTCCCCACACCCTCCCGCTCCAACCCTGGCGGACAACCCGCCCTTCGCCGGTCTCAGCCTCCCTACGGAGCCAGGCCGACCCCTCCTCTTCCCCCCCTCAAAACACCACCACCGGCCGCAGAGACCCCGCCCCACCGCCCGGCAAGGCGCGGCGGATCGGCTCCATTTTCCTCCACCCTGGGACCATCCCGTATATTTATTTCTCGTTTTCTGCCAATAACCACGGTCGATAACTTCTCCCCAGTATTTTAAACACCGTTGCCGGTCATTAGGCAGCGTTAAGGCGAAGCGGATCCTGTCCCGCCGGTGGGGCGGGCGCGCCACGACCGCCATTTTCCTTCCTCCCGCGCGGCAGCTCGAAAGGGACGCTGAAAGGATTTTTATTTTAATTTCCCGAAATTATAGAACTTACGCCATTTTGAAAGTGTGCACTTCTGCCCAGTGCTGCGCACTGCTGCGTGTTGCCGCTGTACCGCTTTATAGAGCCGCCATGCCGAAGGAGAGGCGGACCCGCCAAATCGTTCACACCTCACTTCGCGCTGCCAGAGGAATGAGAAGAAAGCTCCGCGCACAGCCTTAAATAGACTTGACCGCGTCACACCCCGCCCTACCACCAATTCCGCCGCCAGACGTCATCACAATATAATCCCACCTCTAAACCGCCTCTGGCTGTAACCCGATGCTTTAAACTTATATTATTCACCATCTTTAGAACTGTGTGGATCATTGGCATGCTTCGCAATTGTATTTTGTATGAAATTTGGTATTTTGGCGAAGTAGAGGAGGTGGGCGGTCCGGTTTGAGATCACGCGTTGGGCAGGTTTCGTAGGCGGTCGCGGATTGGTCGGTCGGAAGGGTTCACGTGGCACGGCGATGGTGATTGGCGGACGGCGACGCCGGCGCGCCGCAGGGCGGGAGGAGCGGTTGTTGAGGGGGTGGGGGCCGTCGCCGGTGTGGTTGTGATGTCAGCGCCTCGCTGCTGGTGCTCAGTAAACATAAACGTAGAGCATTGGAGATCGAGGCAAGTATGGCGCTTAACAGCAAGGTGGATAAATTCTCGAATGGTTTAGAGCAGTGTAAGAGGGACTAATATTGGACAACGGTTCGAAGGTCAAGCAGAGGGATAATGGGCCGAATGGCCAGCCCTTTATAATTCTGAACGATGTGTGTCCTGTCCCATTGGTTTTATGTCGAATTGATATTGCCCATGAACGTGTAATATGTCCCAAAATAATTAATTAAGCAGTTCAAAGCTAGCCCAAACCTCCTGGTAGAGTTATTGATAAAGCTAGTAAAGCATTAAGGAGGATCTCCTCTCCCAGTGAGTGAATACACAGGGTGTGGTGCACAGAAACAGGCCATTTGCCCCAACCAGTCTTTCCTTGTGTTCATGTCCTACTTGAGCCTCCCATCTTTCCTGATATAACTCTATTAGTGTGACCATCTGTTTCCTCTTTCATCTGCTTGCCCAGCCTTCCCTTAAATGCATTCATATTAGTCACTTCGGCCACGCCTGTAAGAGTGAGTTTTGCATGTTTGGCCCTTTTTGGGTAAATATATTTCTTTAGATTCTTTGGTGATTATTTTATATTCATGGCCTCTAGTTGTTTTAAAAACAAACTTGCCACCACATAGCTAAAACAAATGATGTGGAACTAGTTATGGTGAATAAGAATAAATGCAACAGCAGGAGAGAAACAGGATATGCTCATAGGGTGTGATGAACTACGGTGCATGGAGATTTCTGTACTCAAACCTATGTGTTGGTCTGAACGCCTGCTCCAAATTCTCTATAGTTAATAACTTTGCAGTTTCTGTGCAAATAGGGTGTCGTGTTCCTTCGACTGTTCCACTGGTTTCTTGGCCAGCTTCCACTGTCCATTCTTGTGAACTTCATCTGATCCAAAACTCTCAGTGACCCGTTGGATAACTCGCACCAAGAACTGTCTGCTCGCTGATGTATTATGGCTCCCAGTCCAACAGTATCTTGAATTTAAAATTCTAGGAAATGCATTGCCATACAAAATTCTCTGTTAACCCCCATAGGACAATTAGAGCCTGAGAGCTTTATTTTGAAAAGATGAGCAGGAAAGAGTTACAATGTTAACTATAGAGAATTACCTAATTGGGCATTATGTCAACCATATTAGTGGTAAGAACAAATGTTGTATAATCTTCGTCTGAGCTGTTGAGATTAAAGGGCTAACTCTGTGTGGGGAAGTGTAAGTCCAGAAAGAAATCTGTCCTACAATACTTTAGAGCTTCCCATAACTCTCAAACGTGGCTTTACATTGTTCTGTATAAATATCCAAGTCTCTCTTTCTGAATACAGAATCAAGAATATCTTGGGATTTTGAAAGGAAGTACATAAGATCCCACTTGTGTGTCATTGAGTATTACCAATTAAAGTGAAAAGTAAGACTTGCACTTATGTAGCACCTTTCACTTTCTGAATGTCTTAAAGCATTTTTAGCTACTGAATTACTTTTGAAGCATATTTCCTGTTGTAGTGTAGAGAATGTGCTGGTCAATTTGCAAATAGTCCCAAATAAATATTGAAAATGTCCAGATAATTTGTGTTTATGATATTGCCTGAGGGATAAATATTGGTCAGGAAGCCACTGCTGCACTTTGAAGTAGTGCTCATCTTTTAGCAAGCAGATGGGCTTATCATAAAGCACAGAAACAGGTCCTTCAGCCCACCGTGTTCATGCTGATTACCAATTACCTATCTATACTAATCCTGTTTATCAGCGCTTGTGTTTAATGCCTCAGTCAAATGACAGCAAATCCAGTAGTGGAGCATTCCCTCTGTACTGCATTAGATTCTGGATCTAAATAGGAGGCAAGAATGCTACCAACTATATAGCTAACAGCTGCACTGTCTTTCTTGAATGCAAACTGCCTTTAAAGTTAGGAATTAAACCATTGCTTATTTTCTGATGACTGTTTATCATTATAAAAGAATATTGAACCCTCTTTTGATATTTCCATTATAGTATTATCAAGGAATCATGTCCATAAAGAAAAGGGAAATTTTATGGAGAATGTGATGGTGGTTTTGCATTGGAACAGAAATTGTAGGATTAGAACACCCTCTCTACTGACCCTAATCCTGTTAATCCACCATGTTACTTTAACACTCAATGACAGCCCAGTGGTTTTGCTTCCTTCATTGCAAGAAAAATAAATCTATGCAAATTTCTAGCTAATGTTAGTCAGGTTATCTGATCATGGATTAAGTGAGATTTAATCTTCAACAGCAAGGTATCCATGGAGACGAATATAGTCATACTTCACGACGTGGCCTGTTGTTTGACAAATCAGTGAGTAGGTCAAATGATTTGGCATTAATCCGGCAGCTTCCTGAATGCCACATCTACAGAGATGCATCTGTGTGGTTAAATTCATTGTTGAAACCATATATTTACCTTTTTAAAGGCAGCTTTAACATTTGCAAGCTCTTTGACTGACTTGTACCTGCGATGTTAAATTTAGGTCCCATTCACCTATTTTCAGTCTTTCAGGTGGTGGGTAAATAGATCATGGAAGTGTGTTCTCCTTGGCCCTGCATTTCAGTAAGGGAGGGAGTTTCACCACAATCTAGCACAGTTATGGAAATTCCAACATATTCTATCCCTGTTCCCTTGCAAAGTATTTCTCCCTCAATTAATAGCAAAACAAAAATGACCTGGTTGAGCTCTGGGTTCAGCCAGCTGCTGCATTGCCTGTGTAAATGAGTGCTTGATTTTTGGTGTGGACTCACTGGGCCGAAGGTCCCGTTTCCATACGTTTCTCTCCATAACAATCACTGTCCATCAGAAAAGTAATTCATAGGGATATTAGATAGCCTTTTTTATTCATTCACAGGATGTAAATGCCTCTGGAATGGCCAGCAATTTTTCCCCATGACTTTCTCCACTTGAGCTGGAGAGTCTTGCTAGGCCTGTTTAGCGGGTTTTTAAGAATTCTGCATTATGTTTTGGGTGCAACATTAAATCTCCCTTGTACAGACATTAAAGATTTTCTTCAAGTGTCCTGGTCAATATTATCCCTCAATCAACATCACTAAAACAAATTATAAAATTGTTGTATGTGAGACCTTGCAGTTCATAATTTGACTACTGTATTCCCTGCCATACAGCAATAACTGTGCTTCAAAAGTACTTGATGTCCTGAAAGATGGAATATGAACATGTATTTTTTTCTTTTATTGCTAGCAACCAAAGGTTATTTCCCTCAAAGTTTTCTCAATCAATGTGGAAGTAGAGATTGGTATGAAATGTGACGCACTAAAAATAAAATCGCATCATGTCAGCTGACTGATATGGACTTTCACACACGATTCACTGTACTATGGAATTAACTGTAATATGCAGCCTAAGGTTGTAGACAAGTGTGAACAAAACTGTCAGATGACATATCTCAAGTAACATATTCTGTAATCCATCTCCTGTCAACTTTCCAGATCTGTGCTGCAGAGAAACTTGAAGGGTCCAAATGACTCTGTTGAACAACAGTTTTGCTGCTTAGCAACACAGATAATGTAAAATCTCAGTGTAATTTAAGGGCAAAATGGAAGACGTTGAAATCGAGATTTCTCCCCTGCTCCATTTCTGCTTCAATTAATTGCATTATGATACATATTCAATGTAGTAAAACATTTCATAGGGCTTCCTTCATGATTCAATTATCAACCAAGTTTGACCTAAACCAAAATATTAGAGGACAGGTAATCAAAATCGTGGTCAAAGAGAACACAAGAAAATAGGACCAGGAGCAGAGTCTCCACCATTCAATGTGATCATGGAAACGTAGAAAACCTACAGCACAATTCAGGCCCTTCGGCCCACAAAGCTGTGCCAAACATGTCCCAACCCTAGAAATTACTAGGCTTACCCATATTCAGCTCCATGTACCTATCTAACAGTCTCTTGAAAGACCCTATCGTATCCGCCTCCACCACCTTTTCCAGCAGCCCATCCCACGCACTCACCACTCTCTGAGTAAAAAACTTACCCTTGACCTCTCCTCTATATCTACTCCCCAGCAACTTAAACCTATGTCCTCTTGTGGCCACCATTTCAGCCCTGGGGAAAAGCCTCTGCCTGTCTACCCGATCATCATCTTATACACCTCTATTAGGTCCCCCCTCATCCTCCGTCTCTCCAACGAGAAAAGACCGAGTTCCCTCAGCCTGCTTTCATAAGGCCTGCTTTGATAAGGCATGGTCCGCATAGCAGGCAGCATCCTTGTAAGTCTCCTCTGTACCCTCTCTATGACTTCCACATCTTTCCTGTAGTGAGGCGACCAGAACTGAGCACAATACTCCAAGTGGGGTCTGACCAGGGACCTACATAGCTGCAACAATACCTCTCGGCTCCTAAATTCAATTCCCTGATTGATGAAGGACAATACACCATATGCCTTCATAACCACAGAGCCAACCTGCGCAGCCGCTTTGAGCGTCCTATGGACTCAGACCCCAAGATCCCTCTGATCCTCCACACTGCCAAGAGTCCTACCATTAATACTATATTCCACCAACATATTTGACCTACCAAAATGAACCACTTCACACTTATCTGGGTTGAACTGCATCTGCCACTTCTCAGCCCAACTCTGCATCCTATCTATGTCCCTCTGTAACCTCTGACAGCCCTCCAAACTATCCACAACACCCCCAACCTTCGTGTCATCCGCAAACTTACTAACCCACCCCTCCACTTCCTCATCCAGGTCGTTTATAAAAATCACAAAGAGTAAGGGTCCCAGTACAGACCGCTGAGGTACACCACTGGTCACCAACCTCCACTCAGAATACGACCCTTCAACAACCACTCTGCCTTCTGTGGGCCAGCCAGTTCTGGATCCACACTGCAATGTCCCCTTGGATCCCATGTCTCCTCACCTTCTCCATAAGCCTTGCATGGGGTACCTTATCAAATGCCTTGCTGAAATCCATATACACTACATCTACTGCTCTCCCTTCATCGATGTGCTTAGTCACATCCTCAAAAAATTCAATCAGGCTCGTAAGGCAGGACCTGCCCTTGACAAAGCCATGCTGACTATTCCTAATCATATTATACTCGTATCATATTCTAGTCATATCATGATCATGGCTGATCTGCCCTAAGCCTTGACTCCTCTTCTGTGTTAGGTCCTGGACTGGAATTCCACAGTCTTTCAAAAAAAAATCTGCCTCCTCTAAATACTCCCAATAATTGGGACTTCACAACCCTTTGGGATGGAGAACTCCAGAAATTCACCACCCCCTGCAAGAGAAATTCCTATGTAAAGTACCTCAGTTTTAAATGACCAGCCCCTTATCTTGAAACTATGTCCCCACATTCAAGACTCTTCCACTAGTGGAAACGGCTCGACATTCACCCTGTCATGCCCCCCCTCAGGATTTTATGTATTTCAATAAGATCGTCTTCCCCCATTCTTCTAAACTCCAAAGAATATAGATTCAACTTCTTTAGCCGTAATAGGACAATCCTCTCATCCCAAGAATAAGCCCAATGAGTCTTTTGAACAGCCTCCAATATCCTTTCCTAAATAAGGCTACCGAAATGGTACACAGTACTCCAGGTGTGGCTTCGTCAACACACTGTTCAATCGTAACAATACTTCTCCATTTCTAAACTCCAACCCCTTTGCAACAAATGCCATTTGCCTTCCTAACTACTTGCTGCACGTACCTGTTAACATTTTGTAATTCATGCACAAGAACACCTAGATCTCTCTATAATTTGCAATTTTTCTCTATATAGGTAAGAGTCTGCCTTTTGATTTCTGTTACCAAAATGCATGTCCTTACGCATTTCAATATCAAGCTCCATTTGCCAGGTTTTTGCCCATCCTCTCAATCTAAATCCTGTTGCAGAGTCCTCGTCACATGTCCTCCCACCTACTTTAGCGTCATCGGAAAACTTGAATATCTTACACTCTGCTGCATCCTCCAGGTCATCGGTAAATTGGATTATTATTGTCACATGTACCAAGTTACAGTGAAAAACTTGTCTTGAATACCATTCATACCCAGAATCACATTTATTATCACTGTGTAGCGGTTGCTACCGCGAAATAAAACAAGACGCTAGTCGAAGGATTGTCAAACAAGAACTGGTTTATTTTCCCGCCTTGCGCGGGCCTTTTAAGGGAGACTGTTCCCGCCCAATGCAACCGGCAATGACGTAAGTACTACGTCATCAAGCCTTTCCCGCGCGTGGGTTCTCCCCGTCGCTTGGGAAAGACGAGGCCTGCTGCCATCTTGGGCCTCGTCGCTCCGACGCCGCATGACCCGACCGCCAAGCCGGTTCGCCTGACCGGACGGTGAGTCACTACAACTGACATATGTCGTGAAATTTGTTTTTGTGGCAGCAGTACAGTGCAAGACATAACGACCTAAAAATTACTATTAAGTTACAAAAATAAATAGTGCAACAGTGCATCGAGGTAGTACAAGCTAAAACAATTACAGAACGCAGAATAAAGTGTTACAATTACCGAGAAAGTGCAGTGCAGGTAGACAATAGGTGTAAGGTCATAATGAGGTAGATTGTGAAGTCAAGAGACCACCTTATTGTACCAGGGGACCGTTCAATAGTCTTATAACACCAGGCTAGAAGCTGTCCTTGAGCTTGGTGGTACGTGCTTTCAGGCTTTTGTATCTTCTGCCCGATGGGAGGGGGGATGTCTGGGGTGGGTGGGGTCTTTAATTATGCTGGCTGCTTTACCAAGGCAGTGAGAAGTGTAGACAGAGTTCATGGAGGGGAGGGTGGTTTCTGTGTTGTGCTGAGCTGTGTCCATGATTCTCAGCGGTCATGGATAGAGCAATTGCCATACCAAGTCATGATGTATCAGATAAGATGCTTTCTTTGATGCATCGAAAAAAATTGGTGAGGGTCTACAGAGACATGCCAAATTTCTTTAATCTCCTGAGGAAGTAGAGGTGCTGGTGAGCTTTCTTGACCGTGGTGTCTATGTATTGGTGGTGTTCACTCCTAGGAACTTGAGCTCTCAACCCTCTTGACCTCAGCACCATTAATATAAACAGGAGCATGTGCACTGCCCCCTTTCCTGAAGTCAATAACCAGCTCTTTTGTTTTGCTGACATTGAGGGAAAGGTTGTTGTCATGACACCATGTCACTAGCCTCTCTATCTCCTTCCTGTACTTCGACTCATCATTATTTGAGATACGGCCCACTATGATGATATCATCTGCAAACTTGTAGATGGAGTTAGAGCAGAATCTGGCCACACAGTCGTGAGCGTATGGGGACGAGAGTAGGGGGCTGAGGACGCAGCCTCATGGGGCACCAGTGTTGAGAATAATCATTGTTATTCATTCATTGACTTAAATTGTAAGAAATTGAGGGCCAAGAACTGGTGTTTGGGTTCTTCACTAGTTATGTTCTTCCATTTATTCAGAGTTTCTTTATTCTATGTGATAACCAATCTTCAATCCATGCCAACACACTTCCCCCAATACTGTTACCACGTGCACCAGGTTTTTATGTGCCACCTTGTCAAATGCCCTCAAGAAATCCAAATACATTATTTCTACAGATTCTCCTCTATTGACTCTGGTTGTCACATCCTTGAGGAATTCTGGCAATGAGGCAGGGGCAACTCCAGAGGGGAGTAAATGATAGTGGTGGAGAGGAGGGCGTTCCTGAGTAAGGGCCTTAGCAGCTGCAGACAATCCAGTGGAGAATGATGACCGTTGCAATGCGCAAGAGTTGGAGGAGTGCAGGGGTGTTTGGAGGGTTGTAGGGCTGGAACAGGTATGACGTAAGTGGAGGAGGCAAAGCTATGGAACACTTGTAAATAAGGATGAGAGTTGTCAGACCAATAGCCATTTTAGGCTCGCAAACACGGGGTTGGTGAAGGACCACCAAAGTCTGAGATGGGAAACAGACTGCTGAATTTTGGATTACTTAACTATTTGACATGAAGAAGTTGATTGCTTCTACTTGTGTAAGACATTGATGAGGCTGCATTTGGAGTATTGTGTTCAGTTATGGTCACTTTGCTATAGGAAAGATGCCATTAAGCTGGAAAAGGAGCAGAGGAGATTTATGACGATGTTGCCAGGACTCGAGGCATTGAATTAGAGAGAGAGGTTGAGCAGGTTGGGATGTTATTCATTGGAGCGTAGGAGAATAAGGGGTGATCTTATAGAGGTGCATAACATCATGAGGGGCATAGATAGGGTAAGTGTACACAGTCTTTTCCCCATGGTTGGGGATTCAAGGATTAAAGACATAGGTTTAAGCTGAGAGGAGAGAGATTTAATAGGAACCTGAGGGGCAACTTTTTCACCCAGAGGGTGGTCTGTACATGGAATGAGCTGCCGGAGGAAGTGTTTGAGGCAGATACATTAATAACATTTAAAAGGCACTTGGACAGGTACATGGATTGGTAAGGTTTAGAGGGATAAGGGCCAAACGCAGGCAAATGGGACTAGTTTAGATGAGAATCTTAGCATGGACCAGTTAAACCGAAGGGCCTGTGTCTGTGCCATATGACTTTAATTATGCAATATGGCGCCGGAGCGTGGCGACTCGTTGCAAGCTGCTCTCTACAGATCTACTCATTACCCTTACTATAATCATTCTACACTTTTAAATTTAAACTCTATGTCACTAACTATTACTAATAATGTTCTTTTAAATCTTCTTACAGGGCTGGCGATCTTTTAAATTTTTTAAAAAATTTTATTTACAGAATGGTAACAGGCCCTTCCGGCCCAATGAGTCTGCGCCGCCCATTTTAAACCCAAATTAACCTACCCATACGTCTTTGGAATGTGGGAGGAAACCGGAGCACCCGGAGGAAACCCACGCAGACACGGGAGAACGTACAAACTCCTTACAGACAGCGACAGGGATCGAACCCCGATCACTGGCGCTGTAATAGCGTTGCGCTAACCGCTACGCTACCGTGCGCTTCCGACCTCCAGGAATGACTACGCCCTTATACGATGAAATGGATTATGACCTCAGGATCTACCTTGTTGAAACCTTGCACCCTATTGCACTGCACTTTCTCTGTAGCTGTGACACTTTACTCTGTACTGTTATTGTTTTTACCTGTACTACATCAATGCACTCTGTACTAACCCAATGTAACTGCACTGCGTAATGAATTGACCTGTACGATCGGTATGCAAGACAAGTTTTTGACTGTACCTTGGTACAAGTGACAATAATAAACCGAAACCAATAATTGCTTGTCATGTTTTGATTCGTGCACATTGCTGATAGTGCAGTTCAAATTGGATGAGTCATGCTTTGCAAGTCACCATCTTCTACCACACCTCTGCAAATAGCACCAAAACTTATTATCAGGGCACTGGGTGATCCCACACAGTGAACTGAAGGGAATGAATTCCAGCAACAGGCTACCAGGGAATCTGACTGGAAAGCTTAAAACTATGCAATGAGAAATAGTTAAATGATAATCTTAGAAATACTCATTTAAGTCAAACAGCATATACGGAAAGCAAAACAGAGTTAATATTTTGGATTGAAGATCCTTCATTAGAAGTTCAACTTGAAACATTAACTCTATTTCACTTTCTAAGATGTTGTGTGAACTGCCGAGTTTTTACAGCACTTTCTGTTTATATTTCAGAATTCCAGTACCTGCATATTTTTTTATTTTTAATTAATAATGTTGTTGACAAAGCCGTTTGGGAAAGAGTGGCCATAATTTGACGGAATTCTGCATTGAGTTTGAAAGCGATGTAATTCAAAGTGAAACTAAGGTCTTAAACAAAGGCAGCTTTAAAAGTACAAGAAGATATTTGGCTGTGGTCTATTAGAAGAATACATGGAAATGTATGATGGTGAATGGGCAAGGTTGGCATTTTAAAAATTCATGCATAAGGTGCAATAAAAAGTCCTTTAAGGCACAAAACAAAAAGCAAAGTGATTCATCCATGGCTGATAAGTGAAAATAAAGTATTAAATGGAAGGAAGAATCGAACGAGAAATAGGCCTGCGAACTGGGAGCACTTTGGAACTCTGCAATGGAGGACCAAGAAATTGATAAGGAAAGGCAAAATCGAATATGAGAGTAAATTTTCAAACGTGCACTACAAGAGCTTTTATAGGTACACAGAAAGGAAAAGATTAACGAGGACAAATGTGGGAACTTACAGATAGAGACAGGAATTTATAATGAGTCAGGAAGTGACAAGGGAATTAAGGAATTACTTTGCACCTGTCTTCACTAATTTTCCCTTTATCACTGAGAATGAGGAACTAAAGCAGCTCAGTGTTAGAAACGAGAATAAGAGAAGTTAGAGCACTTGAAATCTGATGATCTACATCTAAGTGTTTTGGAAGAGGTGCTTTTGGAAGGGGATTCTCTCCCAAAGTACTAGGGTTTTGAAATTATTCCTGTGGACTGGAAGGTAGCAACTCCACTACTTAACAAAGGAGGGAGAGAGAAAACCGAGAACTACGTACCTGTTAGCCTAATGTCAGTGGTGGGGAAAATGCCGGAATCTGTAATGAAGGAAGTAATAATGGAACGCCTTAAAGGAATAATTGAATTGAGTACAGTCAACATGAAAGGGTTTATGAAAGGAAAATCATGTGTGATTAATCTGGAGCTCTTTGAGGACGTGATGTAGAACAGGGAAAACTAGTGGATGTGGTGTATTTGGACTTCAAGAAAACTTTTGGTAAGATCTCACACAGGAGGTTGGACAGCAAGTTCAGAGGATGGGGAATTGGGAATGGTATACTGGCATGGATTGAGAATTGGTTATAGTACAAGAAAATACTGGGAATAAACAGATAATTCTCAGGTTGGCAGAGTAGTTGGGATGTTGCTGTGTGGAGCAGCCTTGAAGGGCTAGGTGATCTACTCCTGTCTCTCATGTTTAAAAGTTGTATCCTGGTCAAACCACATAGACGCCATGGCCAGAAAGGGCACCAGCACCTCTCTTTCCTCGGGGCTAAAGAAATTGAGCATGTCACTGTTGACCCTTACCAATTTTTATAGATGCTCCACAGAAGGCATCCTATCTGGATACATCACAGTTTGATGTGACAACTGCTTTGCCCATGACTGCAAGAAACGGCAGGGAATGTAGACACAGCTCAGCACATCACGGAAACCAGCTTCCCCTCCATAGACTCTGTCTACATTTCTTGTCACTTTGGTAAAGCAGCCTTCATAATCAAAGACCCTGGTCATTCTCTCCCCCTCCAATACAAGACCCTGAATGCATGTACCACCAGTCTCTAGGACAGCTTCTATCCCACTGTTACAAGATTATTGAACAGTCCCCTTATACATAAAGTGGACTTTTGACCTCACAATCTACCTCATCATGGCCTTGCACCTTATTTTCTGCCTGTCCTGCACCTTCTCTGTAACTAGAATTTGGAATTGGTATTGGAATTGGTTTATTATTGTCACGTACTGAGGTATGGTGAAAAACTTGTCTTGCATACCATTCATACAGATCAATTCAGTACGTAGTGCATTGAGATAATACAAGGTAAAACAATAACAGAATGCAGAGTAAAGTGTAACAGCTACAGAGAAAGTGCAGTGCAAGTAATCAATAAGGTGTAAGAGCCATGACGAGGTAGATTGTGAGGTCAAGAGTCCATTTTATCATACTAAGGAACCATTCAGTAGTCTTATAACAGCAGGATAGAAGTTGTCCTTGAGCCTGCTGGTACGTACTTTCAGGCTTTTGTATCTTCTGCCCGATGGGAGAGGGGAGAAGAGAACGTCTGGGGTGGGTGGGGTCTTTGATTATGCTGGCTGCTTTACCAAGGCAGCGAGAAGTGTAGACAGAGTCCATGGAGGAGAGGCTGGTTTCCGTGATGTGCTGAGCTGTGTCCACAACTCGGTCACGGGCAGAGCAGTTAGCTTACCAAGCTGTGATGCATCCAGATAGGATGCTTTCTATGGTGCATCAATAAGTATTGGTGAGGATTGACAGGGATATGCCAAATTTCTTTACTCTCCTGAGGAAATAGAAATGCTGGTGAGCTTGCTTGGCTGTGGCATCTGCATGGTTGGACCAGGACAGGCTATTAGTGATGTTCACTCCTAGGAACTTGAAGCTCTCAACCCTCTCGACCTCAGCACCATTAATGTAAACAGGAGCATGTGCACTGCTCCCCTTCCTGAAGTCAATGAACAGCTCTTTTGTTTTGCTGACGTTGAGGGAAAGGTTGTTGTCATGACACCATGTCACTAAGCTCTCTATCTCCTTCCTGTACTCTGACTCATCATTATTTGAGATACAGCCTCCTACGATGATATCATCTGCAAACTTGGAGATGGAGTTAGAGCAGAATCTGACCATGCAGTCATGAGTGTATAGGGAGTAGAGTAGAGGGCTGAGGATGCAGCCTTGTGGGGCACCAGTGTTGAGAATAATCGTGGCGGAGGTGTTGCTGCCTATCCTTAGTGATTGCAATCTGTTGGTCAGGAAGTCAAGGATCCTATTGCAAAGGGAGGTGTTGAATCCCAGGTCTCGGAGTTTGGTGATGAATTTGTTTGGAATTATAGTATTGAAGGCAGAGCTGTAGACAATAAACAGTCATCTGACATAGGTGTCTTTACTGTCTAGATGCTCCAGAGATGAGTGTAGGGCCAGGGAGATGGCATCTGCCATAGACCTGTTTCGGCGGTAGGCGAATTGCAGTGGGTCAAGGTTGTCTGGGAGGCTGGAGTTAATGTGTGCCATGACCAGCCTCTCAAAGCACTTCATGATAGTGGATGTCAGAGCCACTGGGCGATGGTCATTAAGGCAGATTACCTTGTTTTTCTTAGGTACTGGGATGATAGTGGTCTGTAACACTTTATTCTGCATTCTGTTACTGTTTTTCCCTGGTCCTACCTTAATGTATTGAAGTGATGAAATGATCTGTATGGATGGCATGCAAAACAAGGTTTTCACTGTACCTCGGTACATGTGACAATAACAAACCAATTATCAATTATTCCACTCAAATGCTGTACAAGGTACTAAGAGCATAAGCAACATAATTCACAGTCCTTTAGCATGGCAATGCACAGAACGCAATGCCCACCTAAAGGGGAAGCTGTCAAGGGGAATGACATTAGAAGTAGCGAAGCAGCCTTATGTTACCTAATAGTAAAAATGTGGGTTGATGGTCAGGCACAGGAGCAGGCATCTCACTTCTCCAATGTTCGATGGTCATTGTGGAGGGTATGGATGCTGGGGGCAAGGCTTGGAATGGTCAAACCCCATCCCCAATTAAGGAAAGAGAAAGGTCTCACTTGCAGAACACTGATAGATCTGGTCCACTGGTGCATCAGAGAAGAATCCATCCTTGTATTCTGAGAAGGATTTCCCAAAAACAGTTCAGGTAAATACTGTCCCTTTAAGGAGTTCCTTCAAGCTGCCCTTCCTCCTTCTGTAAAGGCCTGCTTTTCTGTTTTAGACCCACGCTTTTTTGATGTTGCCTATTTAAGCTTCAGAGTTGCAGAAGGAACTTCAAGCATGCAATGCTTGATGACTGATGGTATTGCTGCCTGCCCAGTGCCTCCGAGAATAGGCATGCCGTGTGGAAAAAAAGCACACACTTCAAATTCCCTTTGTTTGCTCTTCTGCTAGAAAGTGCTGATCATGTTTAATGGTTGATATTACATTTCCCATCTTTGAAGTTGTACCACCGGGTCATTTTTACAACTGCTGACATTAGTTGAAAAGGTTGCTATAATTTCCAGTGCAAAAGAAGCAGAAAACCAGTCAGAACAATTAGCACGCTGCCAAAAACGAGCTGCTGGAGGAACTCAGTGGGTCAGGCAGCATCTGTAGAGGGAAATGGACTGTCAACATTTCGGGTCAACATTCATCATATCTGGACAGCAAATTTGGACATCCACAGATCACTGAAAGTTGCCTCACAGGTGGGTAGGGTAGTTAGGAAAGCTTATGGGATGTTAGCTTTCATAAGTTGTGGAATCGAGTTTAAGAGCCGAGAGGTAATGATGCAGCTCTACAAAACTCTGGTTAGACCACACTTGGAGTACTGTGTCCAGTTCTGGTTACCTCATTATAGGAAGGATGTGGAAGCGTTGGAAAGGGAGCAGAGGAGATTTACCAAGATGCTGCCTGGTTTGAAGAGTATGGATTATGAGGAGAGACTAAGGGAGCTAGGGCTTTACTCTTTGGAGAGAAGGAGGATGAGGGGAGACATGATAGAGGTGTACAAAATATTAAGAGGAATAGATAGAGTGGACAGCCAGCGCCTCTTTCCCAGGGCACCAATGCTCAATACAAGAGGGCATGGCTTTAAAGTAATGGGTGGGAAGTTCAAGGGAGATATCAGAGGGAGGTTTTTCACCCAGAGAGTGGTTGGGGCATGGAATGCACTGCCTGGGACGGTGGTGGAGGCAGGTACATTGGTCAAATTCATGAGATTACTAGATAGGCATATGGAGGAATTTAAAATAGGGGGATATGTGGGAGGAAGGGGTTAGATGGTCTTAGGCGAGGTTTAAAGGTCGGCACAACATGGTGGGCCGAAGGGCCTGTATTGTGCTGTATTGTTCTATGCTTCTATGCAAACTTGCAGGAAACTAGTGGGGACTTCCAAGCCATTATGTTTACACCTGGGTTCGGATAATATACAAAATGATTTTATGTGAATATCTTAACCATTGAACCAATAGAAGAAATTGACTGTTTTTAAGACAAACATGCATTTCTCACTAGCCCGTAGTAAAATAAACCTCAGTTGGTTACTCAATGATGTTGTGACTTGAGATGAAATTATCTGCTTAAGATAAAATTATCTGCGTTTTGTCAACTTAAAAAATGTGGAATGAAAGACAGTAACTTAGTTGCCAAACAGCTTGTGTTTTAAAATATTCCCCTGCCACTATAGGACTCAATCTATGACTTTGTAAGGAAGTGGAGGTGGTATTCTGAAAGATGTGGTCTAATAGCATGAAAGGCGTAACCATGTCAACAAAACCTATCCTGTGACCTTACAAGATTCACTCTTTTTAGTGGCTAATTTGAACTGTCAAAACATTACACTTTGCTCACAGATAAATTCTACATTTAGAAAGTACTTGGCATATCAAATGTACTGGGAGTAATTTAAACTCACCCCAGAATGAGAGGAGCAGGTGAAGGGGAGCTGTAGCATTAGTGGGTTGGGAGTGATTGACCAATCCGTTCTCAGGAACAGGTCAGTCATTAAGATGAGATGTCTCTATTTTAACCAATGTTTTACTTTTGCTTATTTCTGACTTTTAGGTTGAAGAAAATCAGGAAAGAGTCACTGGTAAGGCTTATATTGCTGTTTTTGCCCTAATGTGCTGTAACCTATTCTGTCTCACATGACCATGATCTCTGCCCTCATTCTCCTGCCACTACCTACACTGGGGGGTAATTTGCAATAACAATTAACCTAATAACCAGCATGTCTTTGGGACGTGGAACAAAATCAGAACATCTGAGGGAAACCGATGCAGTCACAGCACTGGAGGGCAGGATCAAACCCAGGTCATTGGAGCTGTGAAGCAGCAGGACTACCTGCGTGCAACTGTGCCACACATCTCTTCAACACCTACCCCTGTGCAGTCAAGCTTAAAAATAACCAGAGGGGCAATTCCCAGTTATTTACTAAAAGGCAAGTAGGATTCCAAAGTGAAGCAAATTTCACTCAACAAGAACTGTTAAGATTGATTTTTATGTAAAGAAGTTTGGTGAAAGAAATAGCTTGGTTTGGATGGAGGTGTCTATTGTTGAAAGGAAGAACTAGCTTTCCACAAATTCAATATGTTTTAAAGATTTTGTAGCCAGTAAGTCACTTGTGTACTCACTGCTGTAGGGAAGTATGATGTACTAAATTCCATACATAGAAATATGCTGAAAGCCAGGTTATCTCTTGTTAGTTATAATGGTTAAGGATAAGTATTATGTCACCAGGGAGAATGCCTTGTTCTTCAAGTAGCACCATGGGATCTTTTACACCATCTGAGAGACCATAAAAACAGAAGAAATAGCAGGAGGAGTCCATTCAGCCCTTTAAGCATGCTCTGCCATTTAACAAGATCATGGCTGACCTTCTACATGACTCCATCATTTTCCTGCACTATTCCCCATATCCTTTCATTCATTTAATATCCAGAAATCTATTGATATCAGTTTTGAATGCAATCGATGACCGAGTCTCCACAGCCCTCTGGGGTACAGAATTCCAAAGATTCACCACCCTCTGAGTGAAGAAATTTCCATGTGGCCAGCAACTGGTAGATGGAATTTAATTCAGACAAGTGTGAGATGTTGCATTTTGGAAGGACAAATCAAGGTAGGACATACACAGTAAATGGTAGGGCACTGAGGAGTGCGGAGGAACAAAGGGATCTGGGAGTTCAGATACATAATTCCCTGAAAGTGGAGTCACAGGTAGACAGGGTTGTAAAGAAGGCTTTTGGCATCCTGGTATTCCTAAATCAAAGTATTGAGTACAGGAGTTGGGATGTTATGGTGAGGTTGTAGAAGACATTGGTGAGGCCAAATTTGGAGTATTGTGTGCAGTTCTGGTCACCTAACCATAGGAAGGATGTCAGTAAGATTGAAAAAGTGCAGAGAAGATTTACTAGAATGTTGCCGGGTCTTCAGGAGTTGAGTTACGGGGAAAGATTGAACAGGTTAGGACTTTATTCCTTGCAGAGTAGAAGAATGAGGGGAGATTTGATAGAGGTTTACAAAATTATAAGGGGTATAGACAGACTAAATATGAGCAGGCTCTTTCCACCAAGATTAGGAGATAAGTACGAGAGGACATGGCCTTAAGGTGAAAAGGGAAAGGTTTAGGAGGAACATCATGGGGAACTTCTTCACTCAGAGAGTGGTGGGAGTGTGGAACGAGCTGCCATCTGACGTGGTAAATGTGGGCTCACTCTTAAGTTTTAATAATAAATTGGATAGATATATGGAGGGGAGAGGTCTGGAGGGTTATGGACTGGGTGCAAGTTAATGGGACTAGCAGAATAAAGTTTCGGCATAGACTAGAAGGGCCGAATGGCCTGTTTACTGTGCTGTAGTGTTCTACAGTTCTATGGTTCTATTATGAGCCTGTAACCCTTTGTTTTAGGTTCCTCAGCAAGGGGAAAGAATTTTTTATGTCACAATGAGGTCACCTCGTTTCTTCTAACCTCTATAAAACGGAAGTCCAGCCTGCTCAATCGATCTTCATATGAAAAACCTGCCCTCTCAGGAATCTCAGTCATTGAGAGATACAACAGGCCCTTTGGCTCGGAACCGACCATCGACCACTACTTTATTTTAATTTTACACTAAAACGATATTAATCCCATCTTTTTATTCTCCCCATATTCTCTTCAACTCCTCCCCCCCACCAGATTCTGTCATATACACACTAGGGACAATTTACAGTGACCAATTAACCGACCAACCTGCATGTCTTCGGGATGTGGGAGGAAACTGGGGGAATTCCACCCAGTCACAGGGAGAACACATAAACATCAGACAGCCCCAGAGGCCAGGATTGAGCCTGGGTCACTGGAGCTGTGAGGCAGCAGCTCCATCAGCTGCACCACTGTGCTGCCCTGTCTGAATCCTAGCGGTAACTCCCTCAATAACAACTAGGTTCTTTTTTAAGTAAAAATCTCATCCAAAAGACTCGGTGCTGCGCGGGAATGTCAGCTGAAGTGTTAATGTCATGTTGTGTCCCAGACGTTCTGCCTCAGAGTTGAGAGTGATGCAGCCTCAGCTGACTGATGGAGCTGAGGATGATAAGAGTAGAAAGCAAGAAGCAACAGAAAAGTAGAATGAAGAATCATGAACAAATATCATATGTTTACAATAATCTAAAATTTCTTCAGAGCTCTTCCAGTTCCTATGCTGTGGGCTGGCTGAGTTAACGTGCCAGGAATTCAGTGCAATGTTCTATTCTAAGTACTTCCTTGAATATTCTAAGAAGTGCAGTCAGTGGCAACTGTGCCTCCACATAATCTAGGCTCCCCACATTGTTGTGTTAAGTTCTGACAAGTTGTGGCTTCTGTACAGTCTATTGGTTAATAAAGTTTTAATCATCAAACCTTCCCATACCAAAATGAACCTGTTCACCTGTTTCTTTAAGTAACATGCTGCCTGGTCCCCTTTATCTGTCTTGGCATGATTTACTTCATGAAGGACATGATATAAAATAGATATTATTATTCTACAAAAACATGGCTGCCTTTCTGTTAACGTTATCTGGATGATAATGTGTTTGGAGCAATTAAGGAAGTTATTTTAAGCTCACCTTTGAAAACGTGGTGTGCAGTGAGCTGGCTACATGGCGTGGCACTGAGCCAAGGCAGGTAGGCTGGGCTCCACCTTGATTACGACTTTAGTCCAGATAACCTATCTATAATTACAGACCCCTCCACCCTACCCCACCTTACACTCCAGTAGTGCAGAAGTATTTACCCAGAGTTACTATTTCTTACGCCCATGACTAAACTGTTCACTTTCTGGGACTCTGGAGTTTGAACTGTGTTGTATGCATTTTACCCATACTTATACCTGCGTGGAGTGGCAATACACAAGGGTCAGGCAGTGCCATTTCCAACAAGAGATGATCTAACCACCTTTCCTTTACATTCAACTGCATTTGCATTGCTGAATTCCCTTTATCAACGTCAGTTACGTGGCTCAGAAACATAAGTTGATCAGCTACATAAATGAGAACATAGAACAGTCCCTTCGGCCCATGATATTGTGCTAAACTGATTAAGCTGATAACACCTAATTCCTCTGCCTGCACATAGTCCATATCCCTCCATTCACTGCACATTCATGTGCCTGTCTATGAGCCTCATATCTGCCTCCACCACCACCCCTGTCAGCGCATTCCAGGGACCCAGGTCTGTGTAAAAAAAAAATTGCCACATTTCCTTTGAACTTTCCCCCTCTTGCCTTAAATGCATGCCCTCCAGTATTAGACATTTTGACCCTTGGAAAAAGATAGGGGTTGTCGACTCTATTTACGCCTCTCATAATCTTATAAACTTCTATCAGATCTCCCCACAGCCTCCACCGCTCCAGAGAAAACAACCCGAGTTTGTCCAACCTCTCCTTATAGCACATGCCCTCTGATCCAGGCAGCATCCTGGTGAACCTCTTCTGACCCCTGTCCATAGCCTCCACATGGCTACATGAGCAGCTCAGAGACTGGTTTATCCTGCAACTTGCTTCCTAACTCCATAAGCTTTTCCTGAGGCAGAGACAATGGGAGTTCTAATGAAATGTTGTTGACCTAAAATGTTACCTGATCTGCTGTCCACCACTTTCTGATTTTATTTCAGCTTTCCAATATCCACAATATTTCAGTTTTTATGGAATGTCACATTGCTCTTATTTACATCAAGAAGTAAATGGTAAGAAAGGAATTTAAGATCAAGCAATGGAGTACAGAGTGGGTGAATGAGTGAGAGGATAAGAGAGCTTATTTCCTTCATCATCTTTCTATAAGGGCTTTACTCCTTCCCCACAATGGAAATACAACAAAATATTTTTGCAATATTTGCAGAGACAGCAGTTAAGCAAGAAGAAAACTTCAGTAAAGGGACTGAGGGAAAGTCAAATCCAGGGGACGGAGTCCAAAACTTGAGGGCAAAGTGAGAGGGGAAAGACTTAAAAGGGACCCCTGAGGTGCAACATTTTCACACAGAGAGTGGTGCATGAAGGAGCTGCCAGATGGTAGTGTAACAGTGGTTGAGTGTGTTGGGTCCTCTGGTGTTACAGGTGACATGCCGGTAGTAGTTTGGCAGAGGCTTCTTCAAGCTAGACTGGTTGAAGTCTCCTTCAGTGATGGGGAAGGCATTTGATGTGCTTTTTCGTGCCTGTGTCAAATGCGGGCAAGTTGGACTAGCTCAGTTAAGCCACTTGGTCGGCATGGACAAGTTGGGATGAAGGGCCTGTTTCCGTGCTGTGTAACTCTATGACTGTATGTCTAGGATTGGGTCAAAGGCTGTGATTATTATTGAAATACATCATGGGCTGTAATTCTGATTCTCTCTGCATTCTGTGTCTGTATGGAAAGACACGGACAAAGGAGCAAAAGAAAACTGATGATAATTATTTCAATAAAGCCTTTGAAGTTTGGGGCTTCTGTAGCTCCTGATTTTGCAGCAGCAGCTGCAGGGCAAGAGGTTCCAACAAACAACAGCACAAGTGAGATGGTGGGGGTGGGGGAACCAGGGGTGGAGAACAGGAAACCCAGGAAGGAGGAGGGAGGGGAAAGCAGAGCTGGGAACAATTTTAATTCCATGATTTACTGATAGTAACTCAGTGAAATTACCTTGATAACTAGTAGTGGTACAAATTTCCCTAATGACTTACAGTATACAGTAATTTATTGATAGTTTGTAACTGGTAGCACAGTCCTATCTATTGCTAGTGGTAGTGATTTAATCGAACTAATGTTCACCCTTGAGCCACAAGGCTGAATCCCAGCATACCTTTTTGATCTACTGCATCTCCATGACCCTGGAGCATTGGAAACTTAATATCTTTCTGAGACCCAATTTAAAGGTCCCATCACGTTCCCTGCCTGCTTCATCTCTGGTTTGGACTCAGGTTCCATGTGAAGGTGACAGCTGCAAACTGGGACCCCGGGTCAGAGCTGATTGGAACATAGACATCAGCCGTCAATATTGTCTGTTCTAGACCAGACTAAACCAAGAGGATGCTGAAGGACAGTGTGCCCAGTGTGTGGGGAATGTCTCGGGGGCATACTGCCCTAAACTCAGCTCAGCACCAACATTTCTAAAAACCTCACAGGCTACAGTATCAATAAAGGAGAGCTTCCATAGAATTAAAACTATTATTGTGCTGGAGGAGGCCATTCAGCTCTCTGTAACCCCACTTCCCAGATCCTTCAATTTGCATTCACTTCAGATATTTGTCCCCTTCCTCTTCCAATGATGTCTAAAGCCATATTTGAAGAATCTCATGGTTCAGGTTCAAGAATCTCCCTTGCAGTGAGGAGAATCAATCTATTTACATCTGTCTCCTCTTGAACCCCCATTCCCATTCTCCCTCTAACTAGTCACTCTCAGCACACTCCCTCTCCCATTTCTTAACCCCATCCTCCACCCTTCCCTTGCCTCTATTATCAGTCCCCTTCTCCTTCCCCCTCCCCGCCCAATTTCATCTGTCTACTTGTACTCCCTCCCAACTCTTATTCCCCCCCCCCCCCCCCACCAGAGCTGTTTACTTCCTTTCCCCCACCAGGCACCATAGACCATCATAAGGACAATATTGGTCTAATATCAGTAGTAGGGGTAAAGTCAAAGAATTCCCTGCAGCAGGAAACTGGAAACACAAACATCAACTGAAAAACCCAGGGAAGTTGGTACTCTTCCAAAAATCGCACATGATTTTAGAGGATGGAATGAAAGACAGTAAGGAACAAAGATCTTGCCTCGGAAAGTCAGGAAGTGGAACCGGTTTGGGTGGAGCTAAGAAACAGCAAGGGGGAGAAAACACGGATGGGAGTTGTCCCTAGGCCCCCAAACAGTAACAGTACTGCAGGGCATTGTATAAATGAGGATATTGGATGTGCCTGTAACAGGGACAATAAAATGATCACGGGAGACTTTAATCTACAAACCAAATGAGCTGTAATAGTGCGGAGGATGAATGCATGGCGTGTAAAGAGATTTTTTTTAAGAGGAACCAACTGAGGTTATTTTAGATCTAGTGCTTTGCAAGGAGAAAGGGTTGGTCGATGATTTGGTGGTTAAGAGGAACCTGGGTAACAGTGATCATAATACGTTAGAATTTTGTATAAAGATGGAAAATGATTGCGTTCGATCTGAAACCACGGTCTTAAATCTGAATAAAGCAAAGTACAGAGGCACGAGCTGTGAGTTGAACTATAATGGATTGGAAAAGTAACTAAAGCATGTCAGTAAAGTAACAACGGTTAACCTTTAAAGAATTAATAATCAGTTTTAAATAACATTTTTCCAAAAAAAAGAGGCAGTTCAGTTGTGAAGATCAAGAGAAGGTATTAGATTAAAGGAAGTGTGAATAATACTGCCAGAAAAGCAGTGAGCCGGAGGGTTGGGAAAGTTTCAGAATTCAAGAAAGGGAGGGTAAAAATAATAGGAGCAGGAGGAGGCCACTCAGCCCCTCGAGCCTGATACACCCACATAATGATGGCTGATCTGATTGTAAACTTAAGTTCGCATTCCCATCTGCCCACAGTAACCTCTCACCTTGTTGCTTATCAAAAATCTATCTACCACTTCCTTAAAAATATTCAATGACTTAGTTCCTCAAAGGGTGGCAGAACCAGAGATCCAAAGACTCACAACCCTCTGAGAGACCAAATTTTACCTCATCTCTGAATTAAATGGTTGGCTCCCTATCATTAAATAATGGTCCCTAATTCTAGATTCGCCCACAAGGGGAATTATCCTGTCCACATTGAACCTGTGGATGGCATTATGACCTGCAAGGTGAACGAAGGGAGGCTTCAGGGAAACATAAGGAGGCGAAGTGAATGGGCAAGGATGTGGAAAATGGAATATAATGGGAAATGTGAAGTCATGCACTTGGGTAAAAAAAAATAGAAATAGTATTTTTTTAAATGGTAGGAGATTGAATGGTGTTAGCAGGGCCTGGGTGTCCCTGTACATGAATTGCAAACAAATTGCCACGCAGGTACAGCCAGCAATAAGGAAGAAAAACAGCATGTTGGCTTTTATTGTGAGGATTTGTACAAAGGTGGGGACATCTTGCTTCAATTCGGTAGGGCAGTGGCAAAGCTGCATCTGGAATATTGTGTACACTTCTTGCCTTCCTACTGAAAGGATATATTTATGATAGAGGGAGTAAAGTTTGCCAAATTGATTCCTGTGGTAGTGGGTTTGTCATATGTGGGGAAATTGGACAGACTGTGCCTATATTCTCATGAGGTTAGAAGAATAAGAGGTGAATTCATTGAAATATAGAAAGGATCTGACAGTGTTGATGCAGAGATGTTTCCCCTGTTGGGGGGTGGATCTGGAACTCACAAAATGAGTCAGCCTTTCAAGGTAGAGATGAGAAGAAATTTCTTCACCCAAGGTTAGTGAATCTTTGGAATTCGCTACCCAAAGGCCTGAGGAACCTCAGTCACTCAATATCTTAAACATAGGGATGGATAGAATTTTAGATATTAACGGATATGGGGGCCAGTGCAGGAAAGTGGCACTGGGGTAAAAGATCAGCCACAATTGTACTGAATGGTGGAGCAGACCCGAGTGGCTAAATGGCCCATTCCTACTTCTGTCTCTTACATCATTATTACCCATTCCATTTTTAAGGTAATGCCCTTGTTCTGTACTCCCCCAATAAAGGAAATAACCATTCCCATCCTGTCCTCCCAAAACCTTTAATCTTCATTTATTCACCTACATTGGATAACTCTACTCTTTGCCAAGGCTGGTTAATACTGGTAATCTTTAGGAATGTTATGCTCATGCAACAATCTTACTTCTCCCATCCTAGCTTTGTGGTTTTTACAGTCTCCATTCCTATTCTTGTGGGTATGTGGAGTGCCACGTGTTAATAGAATTCACCCTAAGCTTCCTGTTCACATGTTCTGCTGGGTGTCCATCGCCACCTGTTGGACTACTCTGCCGCCACACTTGTTAGAAACTAGTCATCAATGGTGCCGGTTGCTGCAAGAAGACATTAATAAGTAAGATATTATTCTGTAGAGAATTCTTTAAATATGGTTTTCAGGTTTTGAGCACATACCACATGTGGGAAAGCTGATTAATGCTGATGAAAGAAAGGATGGTCTGTGATAGAATGGTGGGTAGGAGAAATTAAGTAAAAAAAGGATGATGAAGCAAGGCAAAAGGGGAAGCAAAGATACAAGAAATACCAGGTAGTCTTCCTTTTTGTGAGTCTACATTTTCTTAATCTTCTGTTTCCTGCACAGAGACCGCAGGTGAAAAACGTACCTGTGGTTACCAGTCAAGGGCAGGTTCAGGTCCAAATGTGCTGCTTTCTATATTCTAATGTGGCAGAGTAAACAGGATGGCTTTGTGATAATTCAGTGGTTTTATGGCCACCATGAGTTATTTATTTAAATAAATAAGTTTACATTTTTCAACTTCTGAATTTTTTTGTTCTATTTATATGGATTACTAGAGAAACAAAGGACTGCAGATGCTGGAATCTAGATGAAAACTACGATGATGCTGGAGGAACTCAGCAGGCCAGGCAGTATCCATGGCAAAAAGCAGGCGGTCAATGTTCCAGGTCAGGACCCTTCAAAGCAAACCCATCATAGCGTTTTTCATTTACATGGATTACTAGTTTCATACATCACCACATTATTGCCCTACCCACTATTGTTCTTCCTTTACTGTGACACAAGGTTCAGATCTCCAACATTCTGATGTACTAGAAAAGCCTCGATTTGAGTGTTGCTTTATAAACCCATGCCACCAGTTACTTGAACTGCTAGCACGCTATGGCTTGATATTTCTAAAAAGTTCTTTTAAATATCAAAAGCATTTTTTGACATTTGGCTGTTCATTATACAAATAGAACACAGAGAACCAACCCAGAGAAAATAGGGGAGGGGGGAAGGAGGAAAGTAACATGGTTGCTAAGTAACTCGACTAGTAGACATGTGGATTAATGATGTGGCGATGCATCCAAATCCCAGCAAGTGAGCTGCTGAACTTAAATTCAGTAAATTAAATTCTGAATTTAAAAGGTAGTACCTGTGAAAGTGACCACGAAGACCCTATCTTGTTTGGCATCGTGACTCCACACCCACAGATAAATAGTTGACTCCTAACTGCCCAAGTCACTCATTGTCAAGAATGTGGCTCACCTCCACCTTCTTGTCAATGAGGAATCAGCAGTAATTGATGACTTTGCCAGCAACACCTAATTCCTGCAAATGAATGAAATAAATTGGCCTATGGAACTGTTTATGCTCCATGCAACCCTTCACCCACCCAACTGTCTAATCCAATCAGCATGTTTCTCAAACACATTATTAAAGAATATCCAAAATGTTTCTGCTTTGTAAAATGCCAAGAAGGATGTTCAATTACATGTTGTTCTTGACTTTAGAATGTCCCAAAGCACTTTAAGCCATTGAAAATGATTTAAAAGTGTAGTTATGATTATAACAAATATTTTAGAGACATCAGCTGGTCATCTGTAACTTTAAAAATCATTAAAAACTCAGTTTGTACACATATGACTTCCACTTTTATTTAAATAAACACTGCACAATGGTTTAAAATAAATACATTTATTCTTCATAAATCTACTAGGATGGTTAACTTGAACAGAAAGTTGTGGATTTTCAATGTTTCAAACCTGAAGCAAGGAAAGCATATTTTGAAGGATGAGTGTAACATTTCTCCATTAAAACCATCTCACAGGCACAAATTATTTCTAAATATATTGCTTAATTATACACACAAAGAAACTTCTATTAGACGTGCAGTTGAAAAAGCATTCAGGATTTCAGTATCATTGGGCCCCAAATAATTCTGCAAATTAAGTATTGGTCTCCAGATTCAGCATTAGAAATTACCCAAAGTCTAGCAGACAGACATCAAAAGATAGAAAATTCCAATTTTCAAAAAACTTGAACTCTAGAAATAATTGTGAAAAAGAATTCAAGCTGCTGGATAACTTTTCAAATGCTACTAAAACTTCTTTTATGTAGAAATCTGATGAGTTTATCAAAGCACTTATTACAGTTCAGTTTGTTTTCAGTTGGTTAGCACTTCCAACTGTATAATTATCAGACAACTTATGTTTGTCTGTTCCAGTGTGCTGCAGGGGATAGGGATCTATTATACTTTTGGGGTTTAAGTCTGCACTAGTATATGTGAAAAACAATCAGTACATTGTTATCTACAAGGAAAATAAACGTTGAAGTTGCATGGTAAGTTTCTCATGATAGCCTTAATTTCCCACCTAATTAGTCAAACTGTGGAAGGCCCTGATGAAGGGTCTTCAGCCTGAAACATTGAGCGTCTCTTTCCATAGATGCTGCCTAACCTGCTAAGTGTTTCCAGCATTTTCTATTTTTATTTCTGATTTCTGGCATCTTTTTTTTTTGGTTTTCTGTTGTGCGGGGTAAGAGCAATTATCATACAGAGATCAGGAGTTCAAAACCTACATTCTCAAGTACAAAATTTAGCTTGTCACTTTCACACAGCATGGAGGGATTGTTTGAGGTGCTATCTTTCGGATAAGTTGATAAACCAAGATTTGGTTTGCTTTATTACGTACACATGGATTCCATGGCACAATTTGGAAGAGCAGGGGAATTCTGCTAGTGCTGAAGCCAATATTTATCCTTCAATCAATATCACTGTCTCATGGCTATTTGTGGGAGATCACCATGAGCAAGTTAGCTACGTTTCCTAACCCAGCACTGCCGCATTGTATTTCCACTAAGCCACCTCAGCTAACTGCAAATTAAAAAGACAGATCAGTTGACGCCCACTTCAGCCTTCCATCGGTGGCCAAAGGTTGCTGGCAGTAAAGAATTCGGGTGTCCTGAGGAGGTCACAGGCAGGGCATTCTTTTAGTAACTGCTGGTTGGACTTTGTGTAGCATGCTTTGTTTTGAAATTCAGGCACATGGCTGAATGATGCATTCATTCTAGTTTGCCCTGATTTGCAATGTGTTTGCTGTATGCTGTGTGGCTGAAGCCAGATCTGATTTTTGTTTCCTCTCTGTTAAGCAACTAAGGACCTACCTGCATTGAGAGATAACTGGTATTCCTTTGCCATGAAATATCACTCATGATTCTTCTGTTAATAGCAGTTCTATAATTTAACATAAAATATTTAAAGTTATACACATGACATGGGGCAATCTAAACTTTTCTGACTTAAAGGTTTTTTCCCAACAAGTAGCATTAATTTTTGAAAGATGCATAATATAGTTCAAGGATAATGAACCTGATCCCCTACTAAGTAAATCTAATCTATGATACTTCCAATTTTTTTTCCATTCTGGCTTCACTGACATTTACTAACCTGCATTTGAAAAACAGATAGGTAATATTGCTATATTGCATAAACCAGATTTATATATATATATTGGTGTATGAGGGATTTTTTGCATATATTTATTGCAGATAAAAACTGATCACTTTAAACATGGCCATTCCTAATGTCCTTAATGTAGTCAGTTAAGTCACACCCAGAATATTTCTATATGATTGATTTATCACATATATCCTCATGTATTCTATTGAAGTGACTAATTCCAAAAATTAATTCCAGTTTTGATTGAAAGAGGGACAAGATGAAACTGTGTGTGTGGGATGAGGTTTCCAAATATTTATTACAGACCCACTGCTCTTCACCAGTCAGCTCAATTGATTTAAGTTGCCTTTTGGCAATTGAACAAAGTAAAAGTTGTAACCGAATTATGTTGAAGTGCAAACAAACTACATAAACCATGCATTTCCACATAATTTGTATGTTAGCAGCGATTGTACAGAGAGACTAATCCATTGAATAAATATCAAATGTGCAGAAAGCATTTTCCTCATCTTTCCTCCCTTTGGTTTCCATTGGAAATAGAGCCCTTGGGGCTTTGCTTATTGAAGAATAATTTTTGGCTAGTGTACTGTAAAATTACATACCATTAATTTTCAACTGGGCTAAAAATCTCTATACAGTGTTTTCTACCTTAATTAGTGAATTGTGAAAGTTTCACACTGACAACGTGAGCAATTTGGAGGGACCAAATCGGGCTTTACCAAGTATCCATTTGGGAATTGCACGCAGCGAGGGCTTAGATCAGGAGAGGATGAGGAACAAGTTCCTGAAGCTAACTGCAAATCAAAAAGGCAGGTCAATTGAGACCCACTCAATCCTTCCATCCTACTTCCTCATCCTGTCCATGTTTCTTTTCTATTGCTTTCACTCATGTTTACCTAATTTTTCCCTTGAATTCATCTTTAGGATTCCTCACTGTTCCATGTGGTAATAAAGAGGGTGGGTCGGCTCATATAGGAGCGTAGATTCTCATCAGCTACTTACATGCAAGCTGGAATCATCAGCTGGAGGTTAATCTCTTGAACATTCCATTGGTGGGAACTCGGGCTATTTTACCCCACTCCAGATTGAGTTCACCTTTTTCAGCAGCCTCACCCTTGACAGCAACGTGCTCCGAGAAAGAGCAACACATTAAAAAAAACACTAAAGCAAACATTGACCAACAGGCAAAGAACTGCAGGTACTGGATGTCTAAAAAAAACAAATGCTGCCAGATATACTCAGCATCTGTAGAGAGCTGAGAGGCTGTTTCTCTCCACAGATGTTCCTGATCAAAAACTAAATACTGCTACATTGTGATAAGAGCAGTGTCATGTGTGCTTTTTTAAGATGGGAAGAGGCAATAATCTAAAATTCCTTAATGTACAGTCATACATCATGGAAACAAGCCGTCTGGCCATCAAGTACCTACTCTCCTAATCCTATTTTTCAGCACTTGACACTATCCCATGGCGTTTAACGTGCCGTCTAAATACTTGAATAGTGTGGGAGTTCCTGCCTCCACCACTCACTCAGGCAATGTGTTTCAGACACCAACCACCCTCTGGGTAAAAATCTTCAAGTCTTCTTCATGTCTCCTACCACCTTTACCTCAGGTCATCAACACCTCTGCCAAAGTGAGAGATTCTCATTATCTACCCAATCTATTCCCTCCATTTTATACTATCAGGACCATCACCAGCCCCCCCCCCCCCCCCCCCCCACCCCCCAACCATCCTGAGGAAAGCAAACCTAGCCTATTCAGTCTCTCCTCATAACTGAGGCACTCCATCCCAGGTAACATCCTGGTGAATCTCCTCTGCACCATCTCTGGTGCAGTCACATCCTCATTTTAATAAGGATTGAGGGAAAGCATTTTGATAAGGATTTAGAGAAAAATCCAAGTTCACAATACCCAAAATCTTTTCAAATCCACAAACTGAAATGTAAGATTATTAATAGATTTAATAAAGCTAGCTGTAAAAAGTTGGTTAATTAAACACTGGAGGTAATTTTCTGTAGAAGGGAATTTACCTCCTCAGGGAAAACATTTTCACTGTGCTATATCATCAAGGGAAACCTTCCAATACACAGCTTGTACGTGCTTGAAAAAGAAAAGGCAGATTTGCAGCATTTGAGGGAGGAACCGTGGTGATAACTTTAATTTGTCAACCATTAGCAATCTCTAAATGGTAGGGTCTTGGTTAAGTTACCAAACTAGACAGCAGAGATCTGCACCATTGATATAGTGACAGCAGTTTGTCTTCATGGCACAGGGAATTTAAATTCAAGTACTTAATCTGGAATTTAATAATAATAGTAACCACGATACTGGATTGTTGTGAAAACCCAATCTGGTTCACGAATGTTTGCCTTGGAAGCAATCTGCCAACATTACCCAGGCTGGCTGACCCACCAGGAAATAAAGGCCAGCACTGCCAGTGACATCCACATTCAATATGTGAGTAAATAATGTGCGGGCCCTCATCAGAGCCACAGGCATTGATTAGAAGTATAGCTACATGATATGCTACCCTCTCCTCTGATGGTATATTTCCAACACATTTCAGACTTCCAGCATCCACAATATTCTACAGGAGAAGTTTATAGATGTACCCCATTACATCTATATTACGGGAAGACATTAAACACAGACATTTTATGCTGTAATCAGCTGGTACAAAGTATACTGCAACAAATTAGGCCTCTTTTAAATTTTAAGTAATTTAACACATTCATGATTTTCACATTTTACTTAGAATTTACAACAATGTACCAGGGCATTGTTTTGGCTGCACGGATCTTTTATATTTCACAGGGAATGAAAATTTCTAATAAAACACCATGCAGATGCTGGAGATCTGAAATAAAACCAGAAAATGCAGGGAACACTCAACAGGTCAGGCACCATCTGTGGAAAGAGGAGTTTCAGGTCAAACACAAATGTTAATTGTGTTTCCCTTTCTACAGGTGCTGCCTGACCTGCTGAATGTTTACAGCATTTTCTGTTTTTATTTCATTTTGGGGTCAGAAACCAGGAGGAGTGCTCGCAAAATGAAAAGCTTCAACTTCAAGTCTCACATACACTTTTAGGGGACCCACTGAAGTGGAAAGGCTTCTCACAAACTCAAGTCAAATCAAGTCGAAGGAAAATTTTCTGCTTGATTTTGTTTTTTAATCCTCAGTGTGTACATTCTTCTTAAGATGCAGTCCCACTGTGACAATCCTGGAAATTTATTGGTTTTTAAAAAAAAACCAGCAGAAAATATAATCGGATCCGTCAAATTGGCTTTATTAACAGTTGCAATTTTGAAAACTTCCTTCCAAACCTTCAAATTGATTTTTATTTTACTTCTCAATATCTTGTGCATTAGTGGGAAATATAGATTCCATATTTGGCTTACTAAAGGACGGAGTAGCATTCAGCCCAAGCTTAGTTCCTTTTGTTTCCTAAAACTGTAAATAACATCGAAGCCCTTCCCATAGGATTACTTTCATGCAACTTCCAATAATTACAGGTTTAGGAAATGCAGAACAGAGTCATCAGGTCAACTGGGTTATTAAGTGGTTAACAGCTGTCTAACTTGGTTGCCTGGAGAAGCCTGATAACTATCAAAGTATGACTCTCTGTGTGTGCCGACCACAAACCTCATTCAAGTATTTAACAGAGTCTCTGGCTCAGATAAGGAACAGTACAGCATGTATCCCAATTCATCAATCTCCTCTTCTGTAAGTTCCAAAAACAGGTTCACTTTGGTATCTAAACTGCATGGCAAGAAGCCTTGCTCCAAGTAGCTTATTAGTTCTTTGAGAACCAGCAGGAATTTATCAGCCAGCATCTCTGGTGCCCAGTCTAATTCTTTTACACAACCATGGAGGATCACGTTGGTCAGCTGACTAGCTGTCAACTTGTTGAGGACGGCACTAGACTTACAGATGGCCTTCAGTATCTTGAGGCAGCAGCAGCGACAACCTCCATCCCTTTCATCCAGGGCTCGAAGCTTGGCAGTTTCAGCAGTTCTGAAGCTTTGCCGCCACATGTTTTCATACCGTCCGTTGCGGTGGGGTTTGGCGATCAGCATGGTGTCCTCCATCACTATCAGCGGCAGGAAGTCAATAAGTAATTTTTTACTCATGTCGTATTGAACTTCTAAAGTCAATGTTTCCGACGGAACCACCGGGCGAACGATGAGGTCCAGGACGCTCCCGATAGCTGGCCAGTTGATGGTTCCTGACAAGACCTTATCGAAATTTTCAGTCACTACTTTAGGTGACAGGTAACCACCCACAATGCAGCGGTCCCAGTAGCTGCTGCTCCGGGGAAAGTATTCCAGGTTTTCCCTGCGGACCAGCCAGAAGCCAGGGACGTTCATGATGGTCTCCTCCCCTGGAATTGTAGCCCAGAGGTTCTTCTCTAGGACCAAAGGTACCATCAGCTGAACATGATCTGCAGTGATGACCTAAAGAGTCAGATACAATTAAACTCTACTGTTATCACCATCAGAGCTTCCTGTATCAGGACAAGCATTTACAGTAACATGTAGTGCAATTAAACAACAGTGACAATAAAACCACTCAAGTTATCCAAAAATGCAAATATTCTTACCCCCTCTTACAAAAAGTTATCTGTATGATTCCCAAGACAACTGAGTAAGTATGAATGTCTATATCAGGAGCACAATGGAGTGTGAATCTGACACCCAGGGGTTCCCAATTCACAAAATAAATTAACCCTAGGTGATTAAACCTGTAACAGAACACCTGTCTCCTTTGGATTTGTGCCACTTTGCAATATTTCTGTAATATTCACATTGTGGCAGCATCCAGAATTGTTGTACAGAATGGGCAAAATAAAGATGTATCCTTCCTCTCCATTGTCCAACAATGCATGCACATTTCTTAAGGCTCTTTCCAGTACCACTGAACTAATCTGAATTTATCCAGGGGTCATCTGCTGTATTACTGAACTAGCCCAGATTTATGAATAGTACAAATTGTTTCCAAGGTAACTATAAACAAAAGCCATGGCTCCTTTAGTATTACTCTCAAGCTCCCTTCTGAAATCTGAACACAATCTAGGCTGTGACCTCACTGTGGAGGGAATGCCCACCTGAATGAGATGCCTCGCTCTGAACGACACTAAACAAAAGCTTTGTCTGTCCTCTCAAGTGTTCGTAAGATCCCAAGTTTACAAGAATGACCAGGAGAGTGCTCCCCATGCCCCAATATACACCTCTCAGCCAGCATGACATTAATAGATTACATTGACATTTATCACGTCACTGTGGGAACCTGTTGTATCTAATTAGCTGTCATGACTCCACATAGCAGTTCAAACTACTTAATTGACTGCAACCATTTTGGGTTGTGTTGGGGCCATACAGAGTCTGGCAGCAGGACAGATTATAAAACCCAGGCCAACTTCATCTGAATGAGCCAAGCAATTACCAATGTGCTTTGATCTAATCTTGCATTGAATGACAGCAAATGAGTAAAACCATAAATCTGTTCCCTTCCTATCCCCATTATAACTTTTTTATCCTTATGCTAGTCTCTACATAACACAACATTCAGTGACAGAGAAACTGGACAAGTGATCTACTGTCTGATCTGACTGAACCAATTTAATGGAAATTAATTGAAACCCAAACCTGTAAGTCGTCATACAGACTGCCACTGAGGTACATATCCCGGAGGGGCATGTCAGGAAGCTTGGTGTGAATGAAGTTCCGCAGCTCTGCGCAGATATCCAATGCAGCCTGTTTGGCTCGGCTCACCTCCGCACCCGGGATAACAACGTGTTTATGGTAATACATAAAGAGCTTGTCCTGCATGGACAAGCGGAGCCGGGCTTTCTTCAGATCCATTTGGGCCTTCTTACTAGGACTAGCACCCTTGGAAGCACCTGTATCAAGATACAAAATGGAGCAAATGTAACTTACGTTAAATGTATGTCTGGAAAATGAAGGTTTCCAATAACTCAATGTCTGACAAGTACAGACTGCCTCAATATTTATGACCTACAGCATGTGAAAGAACTACATGAATAAAATATTCTCTTGGCCCCAGCTGGGCATTGTAAAGAACAGTGGGTCTAACAATATGAAATGATTACTCCATTGTCCTGCTAAGTGGAACTGACTCAGATACGACAGCTCAAAAATGGGCATTCATGAAGCACTGTGAATCAGCAACAACAGAAGAGTACAGCACCACTCTCTGTACCACACAACTGCTTCACCAAGACAAATTTCAAAGGATCAGATGCTGAACCATGCGATGTCATGATAGCATAGTATAAAGCTAAAATAAAAATGTGTTTGAAGAAAATGCAAATATAAAATAAGTATTTAAAATGCCTTTTGTGACTTCACGGCTATTCTAAAGTATAGTCACTGATGCAGTGTGGGAAGTACAACAGCTAATTTGCACACAGTAAGCTCCCACGAAGAGAAATCAATAACAAACCAAAAAATCTTTGTTTGTTAGATAGTGACACCTGAAATTTAGGTAGCAGAGACCTGGGACTAGACAGCCAGAGGCTTTGCAGCTATGATATGAAAGGAGTGAGTGAGCACACACAAGACCGGAACCAAATAGCAAAGCTACGTACACCAAGAACATTCCTACCATAGTGCATTGCCTGCCATCCAAAAAAAATTCTTCACGCATTTCCTCTTTTAATAAATACACTATTGTATTCCAAACATATTGTTAGATTAAACCATCCACTGATTACACTCAACAGCTTACCTGCTTCACAGGTTGTGGGCAGTGTCTGTAGAGATCTACTGATATTTACTTTCATGTCCCTGCTCAACAAACGGGGCGATGACCCAATCCAGCTGGGTTCTTCCCAGCTTTGCTTTGCAGATCTCAGATCCATCTTGCTGGGGCTACTGGGGGCACTGATCGCCCGGTCATACATCTGTAAGATAAAGACAAAGGGTCACAAGAACCTTGAAGCAACAGATAATGTGTTCCAGTAGTCAAAGGAAGAGATCAACACGAAGTAAAAAACATGCTCCCATTCAAGTAATTTTAGTATCACCTCCGTGACATCCTTCATTTCTCAAGCCTGCTGAGATAGCAACAAGCTATATTGATAAAGATAAAATGTCTAAGCTGCTTCATAAGAAGGTTGCCAAATAAAATCCACATGAGGAGACAAGGACAATTGACCAAAGGTGATCAAAGTATCAGTTTTAAAGAATAGGAGAGAGACGCAAGGAAGTTTACAATGAAATATGAAAACTTAGGGCTGGGCAGCTGAAGACATCTGCCAAAGATGGAGGCTTTAAAGCTGTGGATGCACTAGAGGCAGAATTGGAAGGTCACAAAATATTGCAGTGACAGGAACAACTGCAGGGTTATAGAAAGGCAATGTCACGGAGCAATTTGAAAAACTGAGGCATTGTCAGGGCAATAGATAGCATGCACGGGGTCAAGGTTCGAATGGATTTTTTCATGAATTACAATACGCGTTTTCAAGAACTATAGCTTACATCTGTATATGGTGCAAGGCGAAAACCAATTTCTCTATTCTAGTTTAAAAAAAAACTATTTGAAAATTGAAGGCATGAAGAAAAATAGTGCAGTTACGTTTAAAAATGATGAGCACTCTTACCCTCTTAACAGCCAATGTTGCAATGCCCAGCATAGCAGCTCCACCAACACCCAACACCAGCCTGGCATTTGAGAGGACAAAGTCAATTGCATTCCCAACCCCATTGTCTCCTTTCTTGTTCTTTCCTTCTCCCATGCCAGCCATTATGAACAGAGGACACCTAGAGTAAAAAAAATTGTGTTAATATTAAAACAGGTGTCAAAGTACATTCTCCTTTAATTTAACATTGATTGGGCGGTAGCTGATGAGGAAGAAAGATCGTCATGGACCAAGAAAACTACCTACTGTTCTTAACCAGCTTCCTGAACAAATGCAGCCTAATACATCAACTGACAAGACTTAAGAATCACTCTGGTATGTCAGGTTGTCCTGGGTCAATTCCTGATGTGGGTCTCAAACGTGTAACCCCAGAAGTAACCCACAGAGGTAAACTAGCATATAGAACACTTCATGTTTAATTTAAACCACCAATAAATCATGCATTATTTCCAGTAAACATTATTGCCCAGATACATGTATATTTAATACTGGAAAAAAACAATTGCCTGGAGATTATTTAATCTTTAAGGATACAAACACTTTGAAACCAATATGATTGAATAGAGTCGACATGAATTTATGAATGGGAAAATAATGTTTGATTAATCTACTGAAGTTTGTTGAGGATGCATCTAATGGAGGTGAAGGGATACCAATGGACATGATGTATTTGGATTCCAGAAGGCTTTCCAAAAAGGGCACAAACAGGACCTCTGTCAACAAGGTTGGAGCACATGGAATTGAGAGTAAGATACCAGAATGGAATGAGAATTGGTTAACAGACAGAAAACATAGATGAGGAATAAACAGGTCCTTCTCAGGTCGGTAGACTGTGATCTGGAGTACTTTGAGGATTGGTGCTTGGGCCCCAATTATTCATAATTTATATTAATGATCTGTCTAAGGGGGGGGGCCAAAAGTAATATTATCAAATTTGCTGAAGACACAAAACAAGGGGAAATGTGACAAAAATGCAAAGAGGCTTTCTGGGGATGGAGACAAGGTAAGGGAGTAGGCAACAACACAGCAGCTGGAGTAACTTGTGAACTAAACCTGAGATTATACAGGGCCTTAGAAAGACCACACACTATAGTTGAGGTCTCTTTACCTAAAATTAACAACGGATATACTTGCTACAGAGAGAGTGCAGCAAAGATTCAGCAGACCGGTTTCTTGAGTTGTGGGTCTGTCATGAAGGAGATACGAGTAGGCTACGCCTCTATTCTCTAGAGTTCAGAAAAATGAAAGCTGACCTCATCACTCATTCTTAGAGGACTCAACGGGGTTGCTCCAGGGAAGATGTGATCCCTAATCAGGGAAAACAGTCTCAAAGGGGATGGCCATTTTAGACAGAAATGAGAAGAAACATCTTCACTCCGAGAGTGCTGAATCTTTGGATCTCTCTACCACAAAGCTAGGAAGATCAGTCATTGATTATATTCAGGTATCTGGCTATAAAAGGAATCAAGGGATGAGTTAGGAAAATGGTCTCTGAGATAGAAGAACAGCTATGGCACAGCAAGGTCAAGGGACAAGATAGCCTTACTCCTACAACCATCTCATGTTTTCGTCATTTGTGAACCAATGACGGGGAAGGAAAGTGTCCGTGAGCACTACACTCATTTCTTGACAGAAGAAATACATTTACTATCTTCAGCACTTAGTAGCCAATCAATGAGGAACCACAAAAGGTCACAGTGCACAGAGGCCACTTGCCCAATTATATTAATGATGGCTCAATAGTGCAAATCAAAATAAACCCAATGGAAAAACATTCCCTCCATTGTCTTTGCTTTAAGTATTTATGCAAGTTTGCTTTAAGAGATGAAATGGTATCTGCTCCCATTAAAATTGAATATCTCTTTAGTTATGTATTGCATTCCTATTTATAAAATCTAAAGCACTAACAAAATCAAGGTAAATCAATCGAGTTCTGAGAAGCCATGATATAATTGGACAGTGAAGCGTGCTCGAGAGATTACGTTGTGTCCTCCTACTCCATTTCCAGTATGAATTAGAGGAAAAAGCTGGCCAAGTTCCTGTGCTTATTAACTGACCAATGATTCCACCAAAGTGAATTATGGAACACTTTTGTACTGGAATGGGAATAAGCTCGTTCTTCCTTATTGCACAAGGATACAAGAAATAGAAACAGAAGTAGGTTATATGGCCCTTCGAACCTGCTCTGCCACTCATCAAGATCATGACCAACTTTCTTCCTCAGCACCGTTTTCCAGCACTAACCCCTTATCTCTTGGCTCCATTACTACCCTAATGGATAGATTGCAAACATGTATGGATATTGGAGTAGATACAACTGGTCTTTGAACTTTGGGATACAGTCATCACTGGCAGTATTGCCCATTCCCAAAGGTGCTGGTGAGCCTTTTCCTTCAATCACTGCATTCCCTCTGGTGGAGTTGCTGCCACAATGATGTCAGGGCACTCTGGGAACCAGTGACAATGAAGAAATAGTGATGCATTTCCAATCATGTTACTTTAACTTAGAGATGGTGGCACCACAGTGCCCTTGTCCTTTAACGTAGCAGAGGGCTGACTGTACCTGTGGAATTATAATTCGCATTTCAGGTTGGGAAGTAAAGGAGAAAGTGAGAAAAAGCTGACCCAGTTTCAGAAAATAGAATATCCAGTCAATGCACATAATACAAATAATCTAATCAGAAAGTTATAAATAATTAAAGATTTACTAGAAAGTTAACCATGGCTAACTGGAGGGCAAGGCATCCTTGTAGTCTATTAACTTGCCAGGGACACATGGAAAGTTCTCTGAGCTTACAGAATAGGCCGATTGGAACATCCAGGAAAAGGGAATTAACGTCAGCCAAATTTCAAACCCTAATAATGCAGGAAGATTACAATCATACTCCTTTTCCAAAATTCGGCAGAAGGTTCAACAGTCCCCCCACCCCAGTACTCACCTCGATACCCTGGGCCATTGTGGTCAACCCAAACAGTATCAGGTTCTATCTGACTACATCTCCACTCTGTTGCCCTCTAACCCCTACTTTGTGGACTCTTTCTCCCCCCCCCCCCCCCCCCCCCCCCATCACTTGACTTTCCCCACCCCACACACATCCAGCTACCCAACCAACTGGCTGCTCTGCACAGTTGATCTTTGTGAATATTTGCCAACAGTGGGCTTACAAAACTCCAAACCTGAAAACCTTAAAAGAGATGGAATATTGTACAAAACTGGACTTAAAAACCTACCAAGACGTTTGAAATTCGACGTGATGTTTCAGCTGCAATTTAAACCAGGCCTCCAAGTTTGCTCTCAAGAAAATAGAGACCTTTTTCCAGTTGCTTCACCTTCTCGTCCTCCCCAGTGAGATGTTGGTTCTTTCTGAATTCCCGCTTGATGAATGAATAGTAGAACTCTCGGTCAGTGTATCGCAGACTACGACCCTCACGCAGGAGAGCTCGGTAAAGGTTCAACACAGCCACACGAGACCAGGTCGCCATGACAAGAGAATCGACTAGGAAAATTGGGACTGTTCTCCAGTCAGAACGAGAAGATCATCTTTGCCATATCTGAGAAACAGAATGGAAAAATTGACCCTCTTCAACAGAAGCAGTTACTGCAGAATTTGCACAGGAACAAGCAGCTGGTATGGTCTAACAGGAACCTTCTGCATCGACATTTGTGTATCATTTGTTTGCATTTTTCATCATTTTAAAATAATTTCTACCTTTTCCGTGCTTTAGTCGTAGTTGTACAGGTTGAAACTCCCTAGTCAAGTACACTTGGGACCTGACTGATACCGAACCACAGAAAATTCAGACCACAAAAATTATTTCTGATCATCTTCCTCCAAGCAGGAGGACTGTTCTTTTTAAGTATTGACACTCCCTGGGTCATGAGAACTGTCAATAACCCAAAGTTTCCCTAAGCTGGACACTCTGTTGGCGGAGATTGCTAAAGTTGCATTGGTAGGGTAATTAGCTACAGATCTTAGTTTGAATTACAGATTCAAAACACGCTGGATCAGCTGAATTAACGGAATAAAGAGTTTCAACCTGTAACGTGTACTGTTTTAACCCCTGTCAATACCTGAGACAATTTTGGTGGCAAACAAATTTTTTTTTTCAAGAACTTGCAAATAAGCCTTCTTTACTGGTTATTCAACACATGACTTTTGACCTTAATGTCCCCTCTATGTTGCCCTTGCATTTTCTTCAAGAAATACAAGCTTTCATGCAGAAAGGTGAACAGGCTGAATCTCCTTCCTCTCAAGATGATAAAGGCTAAGTTAGTAAAGAATTTAAATTTAAAAGCTTTGGACAACACAGTCAAGGACCCACCATGGTCATTCTCTTTTCTCCCCCATCAAGTAAAAGATACAAAAGCTTGAGAACACACAGCACCAAGCTTAAGGACAGCTTCTATCCTGCTGTCATCAGACTCTCAAATGGGTCTCTTGTACAATAAAGATGAACTCTTGATCTCTCAGTCACCCTCATTGTGGCCTTATTTGTCTACCTGCACTGCACCTTCTCTGTAACCATAACACTATAGAACAATGCAGCACAATACAGGCCTTTAGGCCCACCATGTTGTGCACTGCCTTCTTCATTATTTTTATTTTGTACTGTGTATGGAATGATCTGTCTGAATGGCATGCAAACGAATGCTTTTCATTGTACCTCAGTCCAATGTAATAATAATAAACCAATTACTAATTCAGAAGAAATGACAGAACTGCACCACTAGATGTGACAAACGATGCACTGAAGGGGAGGCTGAATCAACACACGGGGGGGGGGGGGGTTTATGCTTTAAAGGAGGAGAGGGCGAGTTTCAGCTGGAGCAAACACCCCAGTGTGGACTGGTTGGGTGGTGAGGAGGGACACCCCGGCGCGGACCGGTTGGGTGGATGGGTGGGGGGGGACAACCCGGCGCGGACCGGTTGGGTGGGTGGGGAGGGGGGGACAACCCGGCGCGGACCGGTTGGGTGGGTGGGGAGGGGGGGACAACCCGGCGCGGACCGGTTGGGTGGGTGGGGAGGGGGGGACAACCCGGCGCGGACCGGTTGGGTGGGTGGGTGGGTGGGGGGGGACAACCCGGCGCGGACCGGTTGGGTGGGTGGGTGGGTGGGGGGGGACAACCCGGCGCGGACCGGTTGGGTGGGTGGGGGGGGACAACCCGGCGCGGACCGGTTGGGTGGGTGGGTGGGTGGGGGGCGACAACCCGGCGCGCACCGGTTGGGTGGGTGGGGACAACCCGGCGCGCACCGGTTGGGTGGGGGGAGTGGTGTGGGGTGGGGGGTGCGGTGAGGGGGTGGGGTGCGGTGGGGGGGGGGTCTCTCCCAGTCTGTGTGAGGGTTTGCCCCTGGATGTTAAAGGCTGCTCTTCAGGCGGAGTTTCTGCACCGTTTTCCTCTGTCACATTCCAAGCCTGACAGCTGGATCATCAAACTCCGCATGGAAGCCGTTTTCCTTGTGCCACCGCGGGCGGGCGGGCGGGCGAACGGGCCGTTAACCATTTCCCCGCCGGCTGTTGGTTTAACAGGTTAAACCGGCCTCCCAAAGTTCAGCAGCCGGCGGCGGCGGTCCCGCCCACTCATCACCGATTGGATCCTCACTTCCCCAGGCGCGCTCTGATTGGCCGGGCCCGCTGTCAATCATTCCTAGCTCGGCGTGATGATTAAAACGGGTGAGGGCGGCTCGTTTTATGTCATTTAGTCGGCAGAACGTTCTTAACAGCCTATTTCTGACTCCCGCACGTCAAATACAGAGGCGCGTCGTTAATATTATTCACCTTGCCCTTCGGTCCGCGCTCCCCGACGGTTCCGCTCCCCCGCTCGACAAGAGGACGAAGAACATGGCGCCCGGGGACGCACGCAAGTAAATCCGGGTCATATCGAACGTCATTACATCACAGGTCAGGAAGACCCTTTGGACATATGACGTCAATGGATTGCCCAGGCTCTGGTTCCCCTCCCTGCAAGGATAATGATGGGGGCTATAATCTACCTACAGGCTGGGCAAACCAAACTCTTACTGTCAATGCAGAGGAGATGGATTTATAGATGAGTCTGTTATTCCCTGCAGGCAACAGGCTATTTAGAGCAACACACATAAAGTGCTGGAGGAACTCAGCAGGTCAGGCAGCATCCATGGAGGGAAATAAACAGTCAAAGTTTCGGGTTGAGACCCTTCATCAGGACTGGAAAGGAAGAAGGCAGAAGCCAGAATAAGAGGGGAGGAAGAGGGAGAGGAGCACAGGCTGGCAGGTGAGTCCAGGTGAGAGGAGGAAGGTAGGTGGGTGGGGATGAAAGGGAGTGCTGTAAGTAGCTGAGAGGTGATAGGGCTGAAGAAGAGCTGGTTCTTGAAACCAGAGAGTGTTAACTAATAAACATCTTGTGAAGGAACCCCCTAGGAATGATCATAATATGATAGGATTCAGTTTAGAAGTGAGGTCGTTCAGTCCAAAACAATGGTCTTCAGTCCAAACAAAGCAACGTGGGGGGTAAATTTGGCTGGGGTAGATTGGGAAACTAAAGGTCTGATAGTGGACAGGCAATGGCTAGCACTGCACTTTCTCTGTAACTGTAACACTATATTCTGTATTTTGTTATTGTTCTTCCGTTTGTTCTACCTCAATGTACTTATGTTTTGAAATGATCTGTATGGATGGCATGCAAAACAAAGTTTTTCACTGCATCTCAGTATGTGTGACAATAATAAACCAATTACCATTTAAAGGAATAATTAAAAATTGCCACAAACTTTTTTAGGGAATGAGGATGACCAGCTTCCACCCATTTCTGAGGGTTCTGAGTGACTGTTACTTCCAATATGGGACCTACAAATACAACCAAAGATGGGTCAGGAGGTGCCCGATGAAACAGACTGGTGGGTAGCTTGTGGTATACTTCTGCCATGTAGGCTCTGTGCCCAGACCCAAAGTTCACAGTATCATCCAAAAACTTCCAATTTGAGTGACCATGGGGCAGGTATTCACAGAGTCAGTGCGGATGTTTCATTTTTGTTTCAATGCTTTTGAGAAGTTTCTTGAATATTTTCCTCAGTTCATCTGGTAATCTCTTTTGTGACAGAATTTGGAGTAGAGTCTGGAGTCAGGCATACAAACGACATGCACATAATGACAGGAAAAAATAGTCCAACCATGGATGACAGGATACATTAAAGACAGTGTTAAATCTAAGGAAGAAACTTGCAAAGTAGCTGGAGAAAGCAGCAAGCCCAAGGATTGGAGTGCTTTAGAATTCCACAAAAAAGGATCAAGAAATTGGAAAATAGAATCTGAAAGTAAACAACTGGGAAACATAAATCTAGACTAAGAACTTCTATAGGTATTTAAATACGGAAGGACTAACAGTGTGGGTCCCTTATAGAGAAAAAACAGGGAATTTATAATCGGCTACTGAAATGACAAATAGAATTAAACAGCAATCCTCTCACATGCATGTATAGCAGGTAATTAGGAAAGCAAATGCTTTGCTGGTTTTAATTGCAAAAAGATTTGAGTACAAGAGTAAAGATGTCCCACTACAATAAGCCTTAGTGAAACCACACACGGAGCTGTGTGTACAATTTTGGTCTCGTCACCTAAAAATGGGTAAACCTGCTATAGAAGGAGCTTGGCAAAGATTTACCAGGTGGAATTTTGGGATAGTGGGCTTGTCAAATAAGGAGAGATTAAGAATGGTTGGCCTCAGTTCTCTAGAATTTGGAAAAGGTGACTTCATTGAGACATACAATTCTCAGAGGGCTCGATAGGTTGGATGCAGGGAGTACATGTCCCCTGAATACAAGGTCTAGAACTAGGGAGTCTAGGAGGGGTAGGCCATATATGGCCCAAATAAGGAGAAATATTTTCTCACAAAAGATGGTGAATCTTTGGAATTCTGTACCCCAAGAGGGCCCTGGAGGATCAGTCATTGACTGCACTCAGAACAGAGACTGGTAGATTTCTAGAACCAAGCGACATGGGGATAGGGCAGGAAGACAACATAGATCAGCCACAGCAGAGCAGGCTCGCTGAATGGCCTTACTCCTGCTCCTATTCCTCATGTTGTGTTCCCCTACTCCTCCCCTTCATCTTTCTCCTCTCTTTCATGCCCCTCCTCCTTCTCTCTTGGCGGTCCATCGGGATCGAGGGCAACTTGTTTCCACTCCAGTTCTGCGGATTTTGAGATGGCTGATGAGGACAACACTGGGACGGCAGCTGCTAGCATAAGTGGGACAGGAGGTACACGATGAAGTCGTTGGGTAGTTTGAAAGGCAGAGAAACCCGCTGGGTTTCTGTGTGATCCTGAATGCTTGGAGAATCATGGAAAATGCATGATGCAGGAGGCCATTCAGCCCATCATTTCCATGCCAGTTGAAAAAAGATACCCAATCCAATCCCATCTTCCACCACTGGATCCATAGCCCTGCAGATCATGGCTCTTCACATACACGTTCAAGTACTGCTTGAATATGATGGGCATTTCTGTCTCTCTCACCCTTTCAGGCAATGAGTTCCAGAACCTACCAATTTTTTGGGGAAAATATTTTTCCTCATTTCCCCCTCTAATCCTTTAACCAGGATGTTGCCTGGGATGATGCATTTCAGTTAGGGGGATGGGAGGCTGGATTTTGCTTGGAATGTACCTGATAGGGAAAATTATGAGGGCCCATGGCAGAGGTGTATAAACATTTTGATGTGTGCCACATGTCTACAATGTCCAATGTGTGCCACATGTCTACAATGTCCTTTAATAAAAGACAATAAATAGCCATAGCAATGATGGTGTAATTTAGTTAACCAAATAGATCCAGATAGTCAATGTAAATAAAACCAATTACAGATGGGTCACTGAGACAGAAGTTTTGTGCATATTAAGCAGAGCCAATCACAGGTCTGTCGTCGTAATTAACTTCAGTGGAGTTTTCCAAACACCACTTGAAAATTAATTAAGAGATAGACCTTCAGTGTTTGCTGTGCGTTATCTGCTTTTGCAAAGAACACCAAGGCATGGGAGTACATTATGAGTATTGTGACATGTTGCTTTAATTGGATTATGTTGATAGCTGGTTATTACAAATAGATTGTTGAATTTTATTTATGTTAACAAGAGTTAACATACAGCAATCTTATGCCTTCTGAAAAAGTTGGCATCATTGAGAACAATGCAAACTAATAATGTGCTGTGTACAAACAAAGCAGAAGGCAACTGCTTTGTTGTTAACAAGGTATAATTGCTAAAAGTACTTAATTTATCTCTGGATCAGATATATCCAAGCAACACATCCAGATCTTCAGATACATAAACAGTAGCAATTACAGGGGCTTGCTCAGCAACCGTCAACTACAGTTGCTGGGAAGTAGCAAATCTCCAGGTCTTCTTCACTGCTGTGGGAACAGAACCTCCATTATCGTGGCGTGATTTTCTTCAGGCTTCGATTGAGCTAGAACATGAAAATAAACACATGACTACTTGTCTGAAAAGACATGGTCTGAAAAGACAAATCTGTACAAAGTCCCTGTCATTTGCCAGGGACAGAGATGCAGAGCTTCTATGGTAACTACCAAGGCTGCTGGCAATGACACCAAGAATGCATTGACAGACAGTTGTCAACCCCTCCATGGACATTACAACTTCTATATGTTTCAGCTTATGACATCTGGACCACAGCTCTGGCCACACTCCGGTTCATGCCTTGCACCCCTGGTGTTCGCGACCCCGACAGGCCGCACACTCGCCCACACTCTAGACCCTGGGTCTGGCCACACATCACACCCTGGTGTTCCCAACCCTAACCAGCCCCATGCGCTGTTGACATTCCACTACTTGACAGCACAAGCCACAGGAGAAGGGTCTAGAGGCAAGCCCTTTAGGAGAGCGCAAAATTTACCAAAATTGCCAGTAATACATAGTCCACCTCAGGAACATGTGGATCCGCAAATAGTAAGTCAGCATATAATGAGGACTAAGTGTACACTCATCTGCATCATATACTTATTTAGGATCTGGGTGTCACTGGCAAAGCATTTACTATTCAGCCTTAATTGCTCTTGAGAAGCTGGTAATGAACTTTTGCTCTTTTGCTTCAATGCTTGAAGATTCAGGAGCACTGAGAAGGAAGGTCTAGGTTACATCTCCCCGTGGCAATACCCAAACTGGAAGAACCCTGATGGTGGCAACAAGAAACGAGCAGCTTCAAGAGAGAAAGATGTTCAGCTCACCTCCTCAAACTTGTGAATTTGCCTGATGAAGAAGTCTCCGTATCGCCTGGCCACTTTGGTATCTGCGATGTGGATCATATCCTGAAATGGAAAAAGGCGTTGATTAACCAGAAATGCAAACAGTTCCATTAGTGACCAAGGCATGGCCCAGTACTTTACCAAGTTGCCAGAATCCCTAAAGTTAAATCAGTCTGTCAGCAACGAGTCACTATGGTACCTTCCAGACTGTTGGCATTCTAAGGATTTCAGAAGATCGACTGGAATAATAGGGAATCCTCACAGATAAAACCCACCTTGTCGATGTAGAAGTCAACCTCAGAAGCAGACTGAAATTCACCATCAAGGGCCGATATCCCACTTGTCCACACCAGGTTCTTCATCTTGTGCTTGAAGACCAGGAGGTTGATGCGGAACTCCTGCTCGGTCATATCAAGGAATCCAGCCAGCTTGATGACAGGCATTGTGGTGTATAACTTCAGGAAACTACACAGGGAAGAAAGAGTGACAGGTCAACTAAAGGGAGGTGCCATACATTTATCTTGGCTGCCCAAATTATGACATTTCAATGTTAATTATTAAATGGAACACAATTCCAGGTGGTTTTCAGGCAAACTCCACCCAGTGACTCTTCAGTGAAATTGATCTGTTATCTTCATGCCCTGTGCAGTGCTCGGTAAGTCTCTTAGAGTTGCCCCGATTCATTGGTGGACTTCTAGCCCACCCTAGGATACTGTCACGTCCTTCTTCAAGGTTTCACTGATGCAATGTGGAACCCAATCCATATTTACACAGCTTTGAATCAAAGCTTTTTCATCCTAACTTGACCGATGCAAACAATCAAGATAAAAATGAAGCATTTTTGGACGGGGGAGCACAGCTACTTTGCTGAACAGTTAACTGATGACCTCTTTGTTAATTTTCTTCAGTCTTTTTCCATTCTTAAAATGCTACTGCAATTTATGGCCCTTTGCTCCACCAGGGACACCTGGGTGTAGAGGGTTATCCAGCTTGCATGCACTTTGTAGCACAGACACTTTTATGGATAGGGGTTCATATAGACAAGAGATCCCAAGTTATTTTGCCATGGAATCTTTCACACTCCCAAATGATACTGGAACACATCAGTACATGGAAAGGGACCATTCTTGGTTATTTCTGCTGCACATTGAGCTCACGTACCTACGGATGGTGGAAAGTACCGACTGCTGCTGCACCTCATCCATAAACACTTTCAGTTGCTGCAGGAACGGCTCCTTGTGATAGTTGGCATGGACCGAGTCGTAATTTGGTACCACAGGTGACAGGAACTTGGGACAGGCAAAACTGAATAGCTCCTCAAATATTTGCATCTCTCTGTAATAAGAAAAGGCAAGATTATATGAGAAAAGAAACTGGAAGATTAATATTAAAACAAAGCTTTGAAGAAGCACAGCAGTTCAGGCAGAGCTGAGGGGAAAAAAATTCCAGGTCAACTGCAACAGAGGGAAGACGTGCATGATTTACACTGGATTTGTTTGGAAAGTGTATGAAAGGACAAAGTGTTCGTAAGAAGCAGGAGTAGACGATTTGGCCCCTTAACTTTGCTCCACCATTTAACAAGATCCTGGCTGATCTTTTATCCACGTAATCTTCAATACCTTTAGTATTCAGAGATCTAACGATCTCAGTATTGAAAGAACACGGAGCCCAACCCTCCGATGCAAAGAATTCCAAAGGCTCACTGCCCTCTGCTCTGTAAGCTGTTCCTTAAAGGCTACCTCTTTAATGTCTGGGTAGCTCCTTAAGTGGCTCATTATCAAATTATGAAGCACCTTGGAACTTTCTACTGTATGTATAGATGGCAAGTTGTTACTGATGTATGATAGGGCAGCCAAACTATTGCAACACAACAAAAAAATGAAGACCTACCCTTTCTGCATGCGCAGCATCTTGTCTCCATACTTCTCTCGCAGCTGGGTGTGGATGCTCTCGTCGATTCTCATCGGGTACAGCGTCAAGGCGATTGCCAACAGACTGTGCATCTGTTCGTTTTGCTTGTTTATCTGCAAGAAGATTTCAAGAAGGTGTGGCAGACGACAAAAAAATAGTTTGTAACAGAATATGTTTGTAATGTACTGTAAAAAGTTAATATTCATGGCATTCATACTCTGGGTATGGACGCCTATGAGAATAAACTTGAACTTGAGAGTTTGTAAATAAAATTAATGTTATTCCTGTTCAGTCTTACTTGTGATCTATTCCCACACAGTTGTTTGGAGAAACCTACACAAATATCCATTTAGCACACCATAAATGGAGAGATATCACTTTAGTTGGTGATCTCAGTTCAGTCTGTGCAGGTCATGAGGTGTCCCTACTAATGATCTTCCAAATAAGCTCGAGATAAAAAATAATTTAAATGCCTGTTAAGATTCTCAGGTAAGTGGTCCAACATAGCAGCTGCTTCTACTAATGGGCCCCAAGTAAGTGTTTGTGCAACTTGAATGTAGGTAAGTTGAGACAAAATTCTCAAGAGTTACAGATACAATGTTTCTGTTCACCTACACCTCAGTGTATGAACACAATTGTACATATAGAGCACTGAACAGGGTTGGTACAGGCACCAATGATTTAATGGATTAATATCTCATCTGCAGAGATACAGGAGAGTCTCAGGTCCGGTCCTTGATGTTGGTGAAGGCAGATATTGAGAGTAATATATTTGGCTTCAGTTCCCTGGTTGTGTTTTACATTGGAAAGTGGGTAGTGTTAGAGAAGGGCTGATGCTTCTGATGAAACCTGGTTGTTCAGGGGCAAGGTATAGGTAGCTTCTGGTCAGCTGTGGAAGCATTAGAAATTAGTATCATTTGGTGAGGTGCTGTTAAAAAAAAAATCAAAATAAATTGGTATTGCAGCAAACCTTGGAAAATGCCAATGAATAATTTTAATACAGACAGACCTGGAGACACCTCTTGTGTTCTAAAGACGTTTCAACTATTTGAATTAAACATCTTCAGATCATAAAGGCACAGCATTACAAACATCGTCTGTGGATGCTGAGGAGAAGCAGAGTCGTTGTTTCAGGTCTGATGTTGTCTGACCTGTTGGGTGTTTTCAGTTTTATCACAAACACTTCTATGAGTTACCATTTCGTATTTGTAGGTTGAGCGCTGAAACATGTTCTTGGTTCTCTGGATGTACAACAAAATGTTGGCAAACACACGGATCGAATCCTGGTAACGGCGCATCATCAAATAGGCAAAGCCCACGTAGTAATAAGTTGTGACCTGACATTCTGGCACCCGCGAGTACATACTCTGCAATGAAATCAAACACCAGACTTCAAATAGCTTTATAACAAGGCTTCCAATTTTCTAAACCTGTTGGGAAAAATCCATTTCTTAACTCTTCTTGCAACAATCAAGTTCTGTAGGATCCCTATAGATCTACCAGTCATTGTCACACAGTCATTCTGTGTGACATTGTCCCTTGATTAGGGCGGTAAGAAGGCAACAAATGAACTGGGTTTAATGACCGTTCCACCTGCTTGTCTGCTGTGATCATTACAGGTTTATTATGTGACAGAAAGGGCCTGCGTTAGAATATTTTCAGTAACTGTAAGAGAGCTTTACATAGAGTCATACAGCATGGAAACAGGCCCTTCGGCCCAACTCATCAATGCCAACCAAGATATCCATCTAAGCTAATCCCATTTGCCTGTGTCTGACCCATATCCTTCTAAACCTTTTCTATCCATGTAGCTGGCCGTAAGTAGCAGCACATCAGAAATTTATTGGAGAAAAAATTAAAGTTGTATTCTATTCTCGCTCACAGTTGAGATGAATTTTTTTTAAAAAAAGAGGCTGCAACTGGGAAAAACTGTTGATCAGGAAACTCAGTTAATCTGGCAGCCAAAGCTTTGTAATTCAGAAGAAATTAAAGCAGCTTCAGAGCTGCAGGAGTCTTTGAATTTACCCTAACACCAGAGTCAGAAAATACTGCACCTTAAAGTGAAGTGGAAATCATCAATGTGCACACTTTATTACCCTCCCCTTCACTCAATTACCATTTTAAAATCTCTTGATAAATATACAAATCTGAAAGATAATTAACGTCTATCTGCTGTATGCTTGGCTTACAATATTCCCAGATTCTTTACTTGTGGCATTTTCAACTCTTGTAATGAAACCCCAACATTCACACAACAGAAGTTTACAAGTATAATTCCAACGAGTAGGATGTCCAATATTAGTTAAGTGACACACACCTTTTTATTGAGTTCAATGTTCTCAAGCACTTTAATAGCCTGGTAGTAATCCCCAAGAAGTGAATGGAGACGCAGGAGCCCCACCAAGCTGAAATATCCCAGCATCTTATACAGGGAGTGACGGCCGTACTCCCCAGCAACACTCTCAGGGTCTCCTGTAACCAAGCAATGGGAGATGTTAGTACCAAGAGTGAATGCAAATGTTCAGGCCATTTAGTTTTAACTAGCATCTAAAAATGGATGATTTGGTCTTAATTAGTTTGTGGGAGTATGTTGTGTGTAAAGCAGTGGCTGGACTTCAAAAGCAGCTAATTATCAGCCAAGCACTCCGATGTGTCCTGGTATTGTGAAGATGCTGCAGGAAACTGAAAGTCACAAAGTCTGAGATGTCATTGATGTGGAAGTGGATGAATATAGGAAAAGTTTGAAATATGAATTCGGAAGATGCACAAAGTTAATCACAAGCCTGCAAAACTCAACATAAAATTTAGTTTGGAACAAAGCAGGCTATCCAGCATTTTGGATGCTAACTTAAATTTAGTTTACTGCCCAGAGGGAACCAGAACATAGAACAAGAACAGGCCCTTCGGCCCACCATATCTGTGCCGACCACAATGCCAATCCAAATTAATCCCACCTGCCTGCATGTGGTCCATATCCCTCCATTCCTACCTGTTCATGTGCCTGTCTAAATGCCTCTTAAACATTGCTATTGTATCTGCTTCCACCAGTTCCCCTGACCACGTTTTCCAGGCACCTACCACTCTCTGCGTAAAAAAAACTTACCCTGTAAATCTCCTTTGAACTTTCCTTAAAGCTATGCCCTCTAGTATTTGACATTTCCATCCTGGGAACAAGATTCTGACTATCCACGCCTGTTATAATTTCATATATTTCTCTCAAGTCACCCCTCAGCCTCCAAGGCTCCAGAGAAAACAACCTAAGTTTCTCCAGCATCTCCTCATAGCTAATACTCTCTAATCCAGACAATATTCTGATGAACTTCTTCTGCAACGTCTCCAAAGGCTCCACATCCTTCCTGTAATGCGGCAACCAGAATTCCAGACAATATTCCAAATGTGGCCTGCACGAAGTTTTATACAGCTGCAACATGGCCTCCCAACTTTTATACTCAACACCCCAACTGATGAAGTATGCCAATATGCTATAAAAAGATATGCAGATTTATAATTTGTTATATTACACATTAAAAAGCCAACATGGATAAATGCTTCTGAGCAAAAAACAAAAATGTTTTTAACATTTCCAAAGAATGTAAAGTCCAAAGCAGGAAATGGGAGAGAAACCCTGAAGGAATAAAGGGAAAGACAACCAACATCTTCACAGAGCAAAGAGCCATCAAAACTTGCCTCCACTGGTGTAGACCTCCAGCTGACGGTTAATGTTAGACTTATCGACTAGGGAATGCAGGACGTTGAGGACACTGTGAACATTCCAGATTTTGGGATTTGACCGCAGGAATTCAATCTCCTCCTCTGTCTTCTTGGCTGTTTTGCAGCGGTACTGACTGAAAGATTGGAACTGTGCAGAGAATCAGATAAAAAGTTGTAATGGAAGACATCGATAGAAAGCATGCCAACCTTTGGGCCAAATCAAAGAGATGTAACAATACATTTCACAGGAAATATCTGTAGGGGCAGCTCAAAAGATAGACATTTCTATTTGTAATCTGACCAAATGCTTGGCTCTGCTCTGTAGACAAATTTCTGCCTGGCTCTGCTCAAAAGCAGATTTAGATCCTTAAGCAGGCAGTCAGTCCAGATCAGCGCTGCAGAGGTTAGAAGCAAATATTGCTCAACTACATACAAATACCAGGACAGAAGGGTCCTGGTGGGGGCATAATGACAAGGCAAACTAGCCCTGTCATTATGCCCCCACTTCATAACATTATGTTTGATAAGATTTTTTTTAAAAAGGCAAAAGCACAAGATTAAAGCCAAAATTATTCTGCTTTAAAATCAACACATTGTGGTTCTAAAAATTACCCACTATTTCTACACTTCACAGATGAGGCACAGGACTCAGAAAGAACGAACACTTTACGATAAAGAATAAGCCTCCCCTTCCGTCGCCTCAACCTCACACCCAGCCACAAGCTGCCAACAAGAGGCCAAGTATGAACATTCAACACGGCAGAGCCTCAAACACAGGAACAGCCAAAAGTTAATCAACACCCAGCCTGCTCCACAGATATGCAAGCCCTTCTGAAATAGAAAAGAAATGCTTATGGTTGATATCAAAGCAAGTTAACCTGACCAGAAGGCAGAAAGTCACCTGGTAAATGAACTCGTCAATTATGTCCCATAGCCACTGATTCGGGAGTTCCAGGGGAACAGGGCCATCGGCATCTAAAGGGATGACAGAAGATTTTTTTAAAAATTTTAAAATTTAAAAATGAGTAAAACATGTAGATCTCAAAATTCAACAAATCTGGTCTCACGTTATTGTCACATGGAGTAGCAACCTCAGACTTTTCACTGAGGAGATTGTGCATGAAGGAATTACTCTCCCCAAACACTCTTTGGTAGTTTTGGTATGCGATCCTTTTTGCTGAGACTCCCTTTCAAACATTCACAATTCCCCACAGTATATTTGCACAATGATTTACACATAACTGATAGCCTACATAACTTAAGCATTTTAGTCACTCTGCTTGATTTTACTGCTTCACACACTTGGATGAAGCCCAATGATATCATCAAAACTTGTTAGCTGCAGAGCCCAGAGGAAGGAGAGCAAGAGGAAACTTGTGCAGAGTATAAACACTCACATGGACCCCAGGATTGAATGGCCTGTGTCTGGGCCATTCTATGCAGTGCCTTGGGGTTGTACATCAGAAGGGAGCACTGCACTGGCTGATAATTTGGGTTTAGACCTGGTTCAATTGCAGCTTTGATCTCAGTCTCAATCTGCTTTTATTTCTCCATTGCAACCATGGTTTATTTCATACAAAACATAAATTCTAAGAAAGAATAAACCTCCTGTTATTCAGCATCACCCCTCACACCACCGAGCTTCTCTGCTGTACACTCCAGATTGGCAATCTCTTCCACTGTTACACGATTAGATATGATAATATAATTATTAAATAATGCTAATATTCACCAAATTTCTCCCTTTCTTTGGGGGGGGGGGAAGGAGGAAGAAAGAGAAGGGGGACAGTTATGGGGCTTTTAGAAGAAAGAACAGAACAAGTATTTCACTAAAATTCTTACTGAGAATGTAGTTGAACAGATTGCAGTAATTGTAGTAAGATTCAAACCTCTGTTCCAACGTAGGTCCACCCTAGGAAATGGGAAAAATATTTAACAACACAGAAACATCAAAGCTCACCACAGTATGCATAGAAATATAGTTTAACCCAGAACTGTCAGTGCAGCTGTCTCTCAGCTGCAGGGACCCACGTTCAATCCTGACCTCGGGTGCCATCTGTGTGGAGTTTGCACGTTCTCCCTGTGACCGTGTGGGTTTCCCCGGGTGCTGCAGTTTCCTCACACATCCCAAAAATGTGTTAGCAGGTTAACTGGCTACTATAAATTACCCCTTCATCCAAAAAGAATCAAAGGGGAGTTGAAGGACATGCGAGGGAAAATAAGTTGGAGGACTACAGAGAAACAAGGAGAGGTAGAATGGAACCAATAGGATTGCTCCCATCAGCCAGCATGAGTAGCCTCTTTCAGTATAAGAACAAGATAGCATTGTCCAGAAGCTTAAAATCTATCAATACGCAACTCTACACGACAAATCTTCAACAATCTAATACTAAATTATCCACTGTAGCACACTGTGCTGTGGACTTTCCAAAATGCGTTAAATAAGCCTGCAACTTTTGCATCAAGATCGCTGATCTTTCCACGTGTCTAACATTGGACAGCAAGACCAGAGAACTTACTGATGGATTGCAATCAGAAATGCAAGGCAGAAATTAAAAATAAAAATCTAATAAGCTTGAAATGGCGTATTCTGTACCTTGAATAAATGATACCTCTGGGTACATGATCACAAACCCTAATTTGACTTTTATAGGCCAGGGTGTGTGCAGCTGGTTAAAGTTTTGTAAAGTAGAACTCAGAAAGAGGTTTCGTACAAGACACAAAGTAACAGACAAAACGCTGGAGGAACTCAGCAGGTCAGGAGGCATTGATGGAGAGAAATGGACAGTCAGTCCAGATGCAGGGTCTCGACCCAAAACGTCGACTGTCCATTTCCCTCCACAGATGCTGCCTGACCCAGGAGTTCCTCCAGCGCTTCTTGTGTTGCTCCAGATTCCAACATCTGCAGTCTTGTAATCTCCATAAAGTAAAACACTTCTGTGTGTGACATAACATATAGAAACAAAAGTCTGCATTGCTCTATATTAATTATTGAGCACAAATAAGAAACTATAAAGAAAATCTGTGCATTTATGTGACTAAGTAAAAATTGCATGCAAAAATGTTTAAGAAACTGAAATAACTTACGCTGACTTTAGCATAAATGTGCCTGTAGTAGAGCTCCTTATACAAAATAAGAAAGACAGCATCTGAAACAGACAATTAAGCAGGTAAGTACAGTTACAGGCCGTCCCTGGGTTACAAACGCATGACTTATGGACACTCTGTACATACGAATGAGCTACCATAATGTTACTAAATTGAAAAGCCCGACATAGTCCTAAGAACGGTAGAACTAGTCAGGAGAACACACCAGTCCTCACTGAGGGGTCAGCGGTGGAAAGGGTGAGCAGCTTCAAGTTCCTGAGCATTAACACCGTACACGATCTATCCTGGGCCCAGCACATTGATGCAATCACAAAGAAGGCGTGCCAGCGGCTCTACATCTTTAGGAGTTTGAGGAGATTTGGTATGTCGCCAAAGACTCTTGCAAATTTCTATAGATGTAGAGTATTCTGACTGGTTGCATCACCGCCTGGTATGGAGGCTCCAATGTGCAGGATCGAAAGAGGCTGCAGAGGGTTGTAGGCTCAGCCAGCTCCATCACGGGCACAACCCTCCCCACCATCGAGGACATCTTCAAGAGGTGGCGCCACAAGAAGGCGGCATCCATCATTAAGCAGCCTCATCATCTGGACCTTGCCCTCTTCTCATTACTACCATCAGAGAGGAGGTACAGGAGCCTGAAGACCCACACTCAACGTTTCAGGGACAGCTTCTTCCCCTCCGCCATCAGATTTCTGAACGGTCCATGAACTCTACCTCGTTATTCCTCTTTAGCATCATTTTATTTATTTATTTATTGGAAAGAGTAATTTTTATGTCTTGCACCGTACTGCTACCGCAAAACAACAAATTTCACAGCATATATCAGTGATAATAAACCTGATTCTGATTCCCTCCCCCTCTCTCCACTTTTGATAATTGTTCTTTCTTCCCAATCTTGCACACGTTTGATGCCATTCATTACAATAATGTGGAAATAAGGTTACCACACGGTGTTTTTTTTGTGCATTTTCCAACTTATGGACAAAATTGACATAAGGACATCCGTGAAAGTGGAACCTGTTCAGCTATTACTTGTATCGATAGAAGCAGTAAGTCAATTACAACTTGTTAGGCAACATCAACTTTTAAAAAGTTATCCACTTGCCTTTTTTAAAAATTCATACATTTCAACTCCTCTTGGCCATAAATGTAGCCAACAGATTTTTAAAAACATGGTTACATTTCAAAAGTTCACATTGGCTACTGTGGATTGCCTCTGGTGGGTGGGTGAGTGGTGGAGTCGAGGGGAGCTGATGAGGACATGGGGAGAACGCAAAAAAAAGGATTAATGTCAGATTAGTTTAAAATGGGTGGTTAATGGTCGGCACAGACTTGGTGGGCTGAAGGGCCTGTTTCCATCCTCAATCCCTCCATGACATTCTTGGAAAATGGACAGCAATTAGTTAAAACTGATGACAGCACAATAGGCTGGAGAAGACCAAGCCAGGATTCCCATTACGTACAGAAAGTGTGGGCACCACTTCGGCAGGACACTGCAGCATGGTTTGTTTGTATACAGGCTTGTGCATTGTGCGCAAGGGAGGAGTTAGGGGGAGTCTGTAAGTGAGGTAGGTCACCATCAGGACTTGGGAGAAGGGACTGCGAGAAATATTCAGTTGTTTTACGGAAAGAGAAAATGTCAGAAGCATTCAAGAACTCAGGAACCATTTTTGGAGAGAGAATCTTTTCCAGTTCTAATGGAGGGTCATTGACGTGAAACAGTGAGTCTGTTTCTCCATGGATGTAGCCTGACCCGAGGGGTGCTCTGGAATTTTCTGACTTTGTTTCAGAGTTCCAGCATCTGCAGTTTTTTTGTTCCATTTTATTGGTCCAGGATGGACCCCCTTGCCTTTCAGAAGCACGAGTATGCAGTTCAAGATGCAGAAATAGTGGCTACAGTTCAAAAGCACAAATTAGCCTAAACTAATGAAGGAATCCAGTTGGAAATGCGGACAAGGGCCTCATTCCAATACCGAAAGAAGCCTCTCTTCATTTTTAGTGGCAGCCACATTACCTTAAAAAAAATAAAAGTGCCCACCAATAATGCAGTCAGCTAATGATCAGGAGGCAGACAAGGTTTATGCTTAGCACATAGCAAACAGCCAATTATAGTAAAGTCAACTTACTAAACAGAGCAGGAAACGAGCTAGAGCCAGTTCACCAAGTAAAAACACAGTTAAGTCTGCCAGGTGGACCTGTTCATGGAGATTTACCACTTGGAGTGGGAGCGGGGGGGTTCAGGAGGAGAGAAGCAAAAGGCAAAAATCTTCCACACTCAGTTCCAGGCAATCATGCAAGTCAACGTCTTAATGATGTGGAATGGGTCCTGTGCTGTGTACCTGGAATCTGTTCCAATTCCACTTACATGATGGTTGAATTTTGAGATCCCCTGAAGAGATCCTGTGACGCCAAACATTCAACAGATAAAAAATAAAGAAAGCGTGTGTACAGAGTAGTTTTAAAAACTATTAGTCTTAACTACAACATATTATGCAGGGGTAGACTCTGTTTTAGAGGAGTATTTTATCAAGGAATGTCATTTTGAAAATTGAAATCATACCATTCCGACATATAGAGGCAATAGCTTCTGCTTCTGGCCAGGGGGAGTTTTTGAAGAACCTCTCGGTCAGTTTATTCCAGCTGAGATAACAGAATAAATAGAGGAATTAATAAACATACGAAATCATTTTTCTTAAACAAAATTAATCCAAAACGTTAACCGTTTCTTCCTCCACGGATGAGGCTTACCTGCTTATATGCTTCCAGAATATTGTGTTTTTAATTCAGAGTTTAAAGATATCACCAAATGCTCTAGTAACCTTTATACCCCAGACATGACCCCCAGGAAAGTACAGAGCATTTTTCTAATTGTAATGAGGTGTGACAAAATGGCCATCTTCACAAGAAATTCCCTTCCCCCCCTCTTGATAACAAGAAAATTGTTATTAATACATCCAACAAGAGTTCACGAGATACGTCTGCACCAGAGACTGGTTGGAATATGGAACTTGCTCCAGAGGTAGTTTCATCAACCATTTACGGTGAAACTAGGTAAACGTGAAGGAGAAAGGAATGGAAAAATATGCTGATACAATGAGATGAAGAGGGATGGAAGGATGTTCACATGGAACAGAAACACTAACAAAGACCAGCTGAGCTGAACAGCTTGTTTTAGTGTTGTAGATATTTGTAATCTCTCTGGATGGTGCCAACACTGGCTGACGGACCCCTGCCACAGCCTTATGGCTCTGAGCATAGAGCCATGTTTGGTTCCCATTACATGCACTGTAATTTAATGTCATATTGTATTATAATGATCCCAACAGGCTCAGAGATGAAAACATGATAGTTTCAAAACTTCAGCAGTTGAGTTGTCAGCTCTCAATCACCATTAGAGCTCACATGCAATAGCTACTGGAACATGTATGCCGCACAGAATTCTATCCCAGCAAGGAGTCAACAGTGGAAAAATTGCCAATCTCTTTTTTCAAGCGGGTACTGTTCACATTTAATAGATTATTTGGGAGACCCAGAAAGCATTTATGGCAAGGAGTGGGGAAAGGCAAGATACGAGATAAAGGGGAAGAGTACAAAATGGAGAATATGGCATGCAGATAGAAGTATAGGATTGGGGGATGGATTTTGGACAAGGGTAGAGAGATATGGGGCAGGTCTGTTGGGAAAGAGTAGGGCAAGTGGGAAGTGTTTGGACTCAAGCATAATGGGCGAAGCAGCCTGTTGTGCAGGGTAAAGCCATGCTTCCATCCATGACAAAACCTGGATCAATAGTAACAGTGAGAAGAAGACAAGATCCCACTTTTCAACAGGGATATCCTAAAATAGAAGGAAATTGGCAAATCTGTTAACTACCGCAAAATTACCTCATACATTTACTGACATACAAATGTATAAATGCATATTTTATTATTTGTACCTGTTTTCATAGATATCCTGAATCTCATAAAGCTTCTGTTCAATCACATCACTGGACACACGGTTGGACTGTAGCTCATAGACCTTCTGGTCAATCAGGTCAGTTACAGTTTTGTGGAAGTATTGGATGAAATTTTTTATTACTTCTGGGATCACGTGGTAAGTTTGCTGTTCATACTGTCGCTCATAAGCAAGGTCCTGCTTGGGATCTCCTGAGAAATATGAAAAGTACTTTCAAAATACTGGCAAATGAACTAGTTGAAGATTGTTGCACAGGATATGATACCCATAATTGTAGTAAAGAATATAACTGAAATCCTTTCCTTTCAGCCCCAGTGCCAAAATTAACTGTAATGAATGCAAAACACCAAGTACCAAACCTTGGAATTTCACACTGGTTGATATGCTTCACTAGTGAGGCAGAAGTGACTCCAAATAGACACACTAAAGATCAGCATTTCACACAAGTTGCAAGCTATTCAACAAAGATCTTGTTTCAAGCATTTTTCAGCTGGCAGATCACAATAAGTTTTCATTCCTCAGACGGAGCTCTGAGCTATTATGCAGTCCAGAAATTTTTTTAAATTCCTACAGGCAAGGACATAAAGATTAAAAGTTCTATCAACCAACTTTGTTCTCACTTTGATAACATTGCAAGGCAGTCAGCAGAAGCGATAGCTTTTCTTTCAATCCCAATACATGCTCTGTTCTTCACTGGGGGGGAGGGGGGATGGTGGGGGTGCGGTTTAGTGTTCTCTGCTCTCACCGCGATGAATTGGCCAAAGCTGCCTACAATGCACTTTTAAATTCAAAAGTGGTGGGATGATTACATCAACAGTGCATGGTCGATTTCCCACAAAATCACAGGGAGAACAGTTTATGCTGACCCTCAGTGAGAGACCAGAGAGGCCCAATGAAGACATGTTTTGTAAAGTAAAGAGCTGTCCATTCAGGGCACAAAGAGTCCACGGGGGGCACTTGGTCCTGGGCTCTCTGCCCCATTCCCCTGCAGACGCTTCATTAATTACCTCTGCCATGGGTCTCCTGCTGTCAAACTTCTCACATCAGGTTCAGGCAGGCCTCTCAGAATACTGAAGTAAATGAGGCCTGGGCTTCCATTCTCATATGGGCAAGCTATCCTTGCCACCCTCCCTTAAAAAACTGGAGAACAAATAGTTGCACTCACGGTCAAGCTCAACCACCTCACAGAGGGCTTGGCTCTGCTCACCCTTTTCTACAGCTCAAAGCAGCTGATGGCACATAATGCTGTAACAACAAATAAAATAATTATAAGGATTTACCAGTATGAAGGTCGTAGTCAGCATTGTAGGCATATGGGTCGTACTGTGAACAAAAGTGAAAACAATATTATCAGTGGTGTGAACTCAAAAACACCTTGAATTGGCAGGGTACAATACAATTGGTGTATGAAGCTTTCAGATTCCAATCACACATACAACAAAAAAATTGTAAAAATAATTCACCCTACAACCATTTCTTAACCTACAACATGTTCAGTGATACAATAGGTAACAGTGTACTAAAGCAACAAAATATGACAAGGCGGAATTGTGCATAGAAGCTTTTTTGGGAATAAATATAATATTATGTAGTAATTTGCAGTAACAGACTATTTTGGCTAGTGTTTATGTACCAGTGTGTGCTTAACCATTATACTGTACAACATTCAGACTTTGGATGATAAGTAATATTTGCACTATGTAGGTGTCTGTCAAATGATCCTTTGTGACATTACAGTCATTGAATATGTATTATAAACATTCTTGACCAGAAACTTAACAGGAGCTGCCAAAAGCCCAGATCTGGGTACTCTCTCAAAAGTATTCTGCCACAAAATCTTTGCAGCAAAAACAGGATGGAATACAAAATGTGATGGAATACTTTACACTCGCCTAACTGGACAAGGAGGTCGATGTTATGCAGGACAAAACAGAAAGCTTGATTTGTCATACAACACATTACCTTAAGGATTTATAATCCATACATCACAAACACTACCTAGCTTCAGAGTGTTCCAGACACAGGATATACTGCAGGAAGTCATCAAAAGTCCTCAAAAACCCATAACCATTACCACACAGAAGGGAAGTAGGTGTATGGAAAAGCTATCACTTCCAAATTTGTTAGTTAATGAGATGTCACCTACCAGTGTGGAGATGCAGTACTGCAGCATACATTCTGAAATAAAGTTTACACTGCTATGTTCTTCTGCTGAGCACAAATGAAGGCAGTATAAATCATAGTTTAGTGGTTATGTTACTGAAGTAGTAATCCAGGAGTTTAATGTCTGGTGACATGAATTCAAATTCCACAATGCCAACTGGCGAACTTAAATTTGGTTAATTAAACAAATATAGAATTGTGCTTAAAAAACACAATTCTAGATTTGTTAAAAAGGGAAAGAAATTTGCCATCCTTACTGGCCTGTATAAGATTCCAGACAAATAGTAATGTGGTTGACTGCCCATTATGATACAGTCCAACAAATCACCCAATTCAGATTGTATTAGGAATGGGCAACAACCACTGCACTTGCCAGAAACACACAAACATTTTGTGAGTAACCAAAACGTTCCTAAGTTTTCCTCCACAGATGCTGCCAGGCCCACTGAATATTTTCAGCATTTTCTATTTCTATGTCAGGTTTCCAGCACCTGTAGGTTTTTGTTTTGCTTTTAGATCAACGTTTGGTGAGTCAGTGATCCATCTTAAATCATTTTCCCAGACAAAGTAAAGTTGACATAAAGCTAATCTACACAGGGCAGGTGAAATTAAAACCAGAAATACTCCCGTGTCCAAACGTTAAAGCTTTAACTTTAAGATAAGCAAGTTGATGGACGAATGCTGGACTTGTACAGTCCATGGTTGTGGAATGAATGGACTATATAAAAGTCTGTTTTCCCCAAAGTTTTTTTGACGGCATTATGCATTTTAAAGCAAAATGCTCAAATTCAACAATTTTTCAGATATCTTACACAAATTTCACAACAGTTTTGATGCATATTTTGAATTGCAATGCAACATTTATTAGGCATATGAGCTCATTGCCTCAGAAGACAGTAGAGCAATAGCTGAGTGGCCTCATCAAGAGGGTGAGGAAGGAAACTGCTCAGTGTGGATCTCTCATTCCCCAGTGGAAAAGGATTGGTCCTACTGTGTTTAAACACTTAGTTGGAGGTTTTACACACACTAATAGTGTACCATTCCTCACTCCGGTTTCACCTTCTGAAGGAACTACACGATTTGGGGCTTTTCTTTATATTTTCTTACAAGAAAGGAAGTAAATAAAGAAATATCTGAGAGATAAATGCGAAGAATTTGGTTTTTAAAGATCAACAGGCTCTTGGGCCTGAGGCCTCGTGCTCCCCGTGGGCTTCCAGAACCAGGCCCAAACCTTCAGAGGCAGGCTCGGCCTCCGCTACATACTCACATCGGCCGCGTACTCGTCCACAAACCCCGACATCTGGGCTCCTGCCGCTCTCCGCCGCCGTTTCTTTTCGGCTCAGTTTTCCGCAGAAACGCGCGATGAATTGACCGGCAACTTGGCACCTCGCGAAATACGTCCCCCCCGTCCGGCTCCAACACCGACAACAGTTCCACCGACAACAGTTCCGCTCCTAAACCCATCTGATCCCATCAACCGAAGTCCTCGAAGCCTCATCTGGTTTTACTGTGAAGAATTTTAGAAAAATTCTACTATTTTCTTCAATTCCATATTTACTGTTTTCTATTTTACTTTTCCTATTTTTGATACCTGCCTATTGGAGAAGCTCCAGTGACACTATTGCAAAGAACTCTTGGTGTTGTGCTCAATGTTGATCCTTCAAAATCGCCATAAAAAGGCCCAGATTATCTCCCAATATTGCATTTTACAGGTTGACAGCTGCAACATTCATTTATATTTAACAAGAACATGAAATGCTGAAAATACTCAACAGGTCAGGCCACATCTGTGGTAAGAGAAATAGAGTTAATGTTTCAGGTTGAAGACACTTCATCAGAACTTCTTTGACTCTGTTTCTCTTCCCACAGATGCAGCTTGACCTGCTGAGTATTCCCAGCATTGTTTTTAAATTTAATTAACATCTGCATTTTTTTCCACTTTAACAAAACAGTTTAGATTGCTGCATGGTTGTGAAATGCACTATATAAATATGAAACATAACAGGGGGAAATGGTAGAACTTTGAAATGCAGAACACAGCAATTGCTGGAAATCTTAAATAAAGAGAATGCTGGAAACACCCAGTAAGTCAGGCAGCATCTATGGAGAGGGAAACAGCTAATATTTCAGCAGATAGTTCTGTCACGAACTGGAAAGGCTGGTTATCTGAAAATTGTTGAGGCTGTAATGTGCCTAATCTAATGGACTACTAATCTAACTAAACGTTAGATAAACTAAACTAATCTAACTAAACTATAACGGGAACAAGGATTTATTTTACTGAATCAACAGAAAACTATCTGTCATCAGGCACTGTGCCTGAACTCCTAATCGGCCGAAAGACCAGGTTCGTTCCCGCCCACTGAACAACAGCCCACGTCGCGATTGGATAACGGTGACACATCCCCCGGTTCTGATTGGCCAGTCATCACGCCAATCAGCCGACTGCGGCCTCTGCCTTCACTGACGGAGGGGGAGGCCGAGCCCGCGATGTGAGCGGCGGCCGGATACCCGCGGCTCCATGGCCGCCGCTGCCGACGACGTCGCGTCGGAGCAGCCGGGCTCGGAGGGCGAGTACGTGGTGTCGGAGCAGAGGCTGCAGATGGCGGCCGCTCTGCTGCAGCACAGCGCCCAGGCCCAGGCCCAGGCCCGCCTGCACCTGATGTGGCAGCAGCAGCAGCAGCAGCAGCAGCGGGCGGGCGGGAAGGTGGGCGTCGGCCGCCTGAAGCGGCAGCTCAAGGTGCACCGCAGGAGCAGCCCGCTGGGCAAGGAGGCGCACGGTCAGTGTGGTGTTGGGGTGCGGGGGGCCGCGGGGGAAGGGGGATGGGGCGCCGGGGGGGGCGCGGGGGGTGCTTGGAGGGGGATGGGGTGCGGGGGGGTGGTGAGGGGGATGGGGTGTAGGGGGGGTGGTGAGGGGGATGGGGTGTAGGGGGGGTGGTGAGGGGGATGGGGTGTAGGGGGGGTGGTGAGGGGGATGGGGTGTAGGGGGGGTGGTGAGGGGGATGGGGTGTAGGGGGGGTGGTGAGGGGGATGGGGTGTAGGGGGGGTGGTGAGGGGGATGGGGTGCGGGGGGGTGGTGAGGGGGATGGGGTGTAGGGGGGGTGGTGAGGGGGATGGGGTGTAGGGGGGTGGTGAGGGGGATGGGGTGTAGGGGGGGTGGTGAGGGGGATGGGGTGTAGGGGGGGGTGGTGAGGGGGATGGGGTGTAGGGGGGGTGGTGAGGGGGATGGGGTGTAGGGGGGGTGGTGAGGGGGATGGGGTGTAGGGGGGGTGGTGAGGGGGATGGGGTGTAGGGGGGGGTGGGGAGGGGGATGGGGTGTAGGGGGGGTGGTGAGGGGGATGGGGTGTAGGGGGGGTGGTGAGGGGGATGGGGTGTAGGGGGGGTGGTGAGGGGGATGGGTGTAGGGGGGGTGGTGAGGGGGATGGGGTGTAGGGGGGGTGGTGAGGGGGATGGGGTGTAGGGGGGGTGGTGAGGGGGATGGGGTGTAGGGGGGGTGGTGAGGGGGATGGGGTGTAGGGGGGGTGGTGAGGGGGATGGGGTGTAGGGGGGGTGGTGAGGGGGATGGGGTGTAGGGGGGGTGGTGAGGGGGATGGGGTGTAGGGGGGGTGGTGAGGGGGATGGGGTGCGGGGGGTGGTGAGGGGGATGGGGTGAGGGGGATGGGGTGTAGGGGGATGGGGTGTGGGGGGGGTGTAGGGGGATGGGGTGTGGGGGGGTGGTTTTGGGAGGGGGATGGGGTGTGGGAGAGGCTCGGGAGGGGGATGGGGGGGTTGGGGTGCGGGGGAGTTGTTGGGGGGTTATGGGGTGCGGGGGGGATGGGGTGCGGTGGGGGGGCTCGGGAGGGGGGTGGGGGGGCAAGGGGGAGGGGCATGGGGTGCGGGAGAGGTTCTCGGGAGGGGGATGGGGGTTGGGGTGTGGGGGGGTTGTCGGGGGGGTTATGGGGTGCGGGGGAGGGTTTGGGGGAGGATGGGGTGTTGGTGTGCGGGGGTGTTCTTTGGGCGGGGCGTTGGGGTGCGGGAGGTGGGTTTGGGAGCAGGGGGATGGGATGGTGCAGGAGGAGTAGAGATGGGGGAGGAATAAGTAGGTGGCTGGTGTGCGAGGTGGGGGCTAAGAATGGGGCGTGGGTGCTACCATGCAGGTGCGAGGACGGTAGGAGGTGGGCGCTGCCGCGTGCATACCCGATGGAGAGTGGGGTGGCTGGACCATGCGCACGCAAGGGGAAGTGTAAAGGAAAGGGGATGGGAGTTCATAGGGTGGGGGTGGGAGGGTGTGGTGGTGTGTGTGCATGGTGCCTCGACCTACCTTCTTGTTTGAGTTGCTTCTGTGCTTTCGGTTTCTTTGGGCTCAGTGGCACCGATTATGAGTGAGGAGGTTGGTGGGTTTGACCCTGCAGGAGAATGACCCGCATCCTTCACTGCTTTTCACATCCAGAAATCAATGGCTTTGAATGAACCTATTGACAGAGCCTCCACCACATTCGCAGTGAAGAGATCTCATTTCAGACTTATGACATGCCCCCTATTTTGAGACTGTGATCCGAAGTCCTAGACTTCTCAGCCAGGGAGCAACTGACACTTCACTCCTCAGGTTACAACAGGGTTCAGTTCCTGAGAGCTGTTTGTAAGTTGGAAATGAATGAAAACAGTGCATGGAGACGATCAGAGAAACAGCTGTGACAGGAGAGCGAGCAGGTGCAGGAAGAGATGCTGACTCAGTGAGCGAATCTGTTCGATGCTCTCAGCTCTGTTCAGCTCGACCCAGTCCTCGATCGATGGGGAGAGTAGGCAAGTGGAAATGCTCCATTCACAACTGGCAGAAGGTGTCTGAAGCTCCACAGCACCCTTCAAGTCCATCCCCATCCATCCTAACAGTCTCCCAAATGTTCATTCATATGTATGGAGTGTCCATTAGTTAGGCCTTTGTAACCCAGGGAGGGTCTGTTCTGAGAAATACTGCAATATTGCTGCTGTCTTTTAGATTGAATATTAAATCCTATCTGACCAGGATGGGCAAAAAATATCCTGTGTTTTATTTCAATAAAGAGCAGGAGTGTCTTTTCTTAAAAAAAATGACAATGGACTTTTTTTTTGCATCTATTGGCAAGGGTAGCTGAGTCATGGTTAAACTTCTGAATGGAGATACTGGAAGGAAAATACTACTTTGTCAAAAAACATGATGAATGGCTATTGACCTGAAACATTAACTGTGTCCTCTCCCCAGCCTAAGCTGGTGATCATTTCCAGCATTTTCTTTTTTTTTATATCGGACTTCTGACTGACAATTCTAGGGCTGTCCTAAAGGAAAGTAGTTCAGTTCTCAAAAAAATACAATTTTCTTAACCACAAGACTTATCAAGTACTTCCCAAGAACGTTCAGAAATGTAGCGTAGATGAACTCAGTGATTCTCCAGGTGGTAATGCGATCATTGAGCAGATAAATTACCAAAACTCAATCAACCAGTTTTGGTTTGCAGCCAGTGCTAGACATTGACATCTCTATGATCTCTTCCTTCACATCATGTCATAGAGCAAATGTCATTATGCTTCCAACACCTGCTACAGTTTTTACCCCAAAGTCTTTTTCTAATGATATGATTCATTAGTGCAGTTCTATCATTTCCCAAACAGGTGGGAAAATTCATTTGTGATGTCTTCTGTAAATATGAGAATGAGTAGTTTTGCAATATAAATGAAATGATGGTATTCTCCTTGAGACACCTAGATCTACCTCAGAAAGCAATGATTTTCCTTAAGCTTCAAATATTAGCAACACTGGATACTGCATGTTCAGAAAGCAAAAGTCAAAATCAGTGGTTTTAAAGATGAATTATACATGTGGACTTACAGTAGAATGATGTCAACTTGCAATGTAAAATGAGTCTACCGGAAGCAGACAGATGTAGTGCCCCTTGCATTTGAAACAACTAAATCCAATTTAAATGTCATTAATAAGCTAAGCAAGAGTAGTCTGAATGTACCCGAGGATGCTGTTGCTGATGTAAACTGTGCCAATTAGACCTATCTAGCTGGATCTGTGGGTTTTACAAATGTCTCTGTTTATTTTGCAGCACAGAAACGTTTACGAGAAGCAGCAAATGCAAATGAGGTTGAGACTGGTATGTTGAGTTGGTCTTTGGTTGCTTGCCTTTGTACAGTGATAGTTTGCCTCTAAATTGTGATGCCCTGACTGATATGGTGGTTAGTCCTGCTTGAAATGACTATAGACAAGAAGCAAGCTCCTTGCTGATTTCTGGTATCTACATTTCTTTTCTGTAGCTTTCTCTGTCTACTTGTAGCCTCCTACTCCTTTATTTTTCCTTCCCTGCTATCCATCATTGGCATTGGAAGCCATGGATCTTCTCTCTGAAATGGTTTCCTTCATTTTATGTACGAAACGATATTTTCTCCACACAAAATAATTCTTGATCTTCAATGGAGATTTGAGTAATTAGTGACCAGTTGTAACCTGAAATTACTGAGATGGTGAAAATGGAGTTAGAAATGAATGCTTGTCACCTGAAATTTTTATTATACAGTGACCTTTTCTGTTTTGTTTAGTGAGCCAGTTACTTGAAGGTGGCACTGATCCTTGTGTAGCTGATGACAAAGGCAGGACTGCTCTTCATTTTGCCTCTTGTAATGGAAACAGTTCAATTGGTGAGTGATGCTGGAACAAATCTTAAGACAACGTCTGCCTGTCTTGCCCATCTACCTGCCCACCCTCTTAATTTTCTAAACTTTGTCTTTCTTTTGCATTCAGTTGCAACTTTACAAAATACTGGTTAGACCACACTTGGAGTATTATATGCAGTTCTGGTCATCATACTATAGGAGGGATGTAGTTGCACTGGGAGATTTGCCAGGATGTTATCTGGATTGGAGGGTTTTAGTTATGGGGAGGGGTTGGACAGGTGAAGGAGGGTGGGGGGGGGTGGGGTGGGTATCCTGATAGAAATGCAAAAGATTGTGAGGAGTAAGTATCAAAATGAAGAGGACGTAGATTTAAAGTGACGGGAAGGAGTTTTAAAGGGGGTTTGAAGGGAATTTTTTTTTTTACGTAGTGTCTGATATCTGGAACTTGTTGCCAGAGGAGGTGGTGGGATTGGATATAACCACTACTTTACAGAAACATTTAGACAGGCATTTAAATAGGCAAAGTATAGACTTTCCCTATTTTGGGGGGAAAATAGGGTTAGTGTAGATGGGGAAAAAGTTTGGCATGGATGTGGGCTGTAGGGCCCATATGTTCTGTACAGCTCTGTGACTATAAAGGGTGATCTAAGTTTTCTTGCCACTCTCTGGTTGTCATCACCACTTATGTAAACAAACAAAGGCATAATTGTTTTTGGAAAAACTACCTCTTGACATATGTTTTCTACACTATAAATAATTAAGAACAGGTGATCAGAGGATCTGGAAATTGGGTGGAGAGAGTGGACAACACAAGATCAGTTATAGAATGGGTATGAGGGGTTTTATATGGACTTGCACTTCAATTTCTTGTGTTAGTTAGAAAGACACTGAGCATGCAACCTAACCTCATTTTCTCTTCCTGCTTTAGTACAGTTGTTATTGGATCATGGAGCAGACCCTAACCAGAGGGATGGATTGGGAAACACACCGTTACACCTGGGTATGATAGAGACGAGGACTTTTTAACAATTCTGGTACTGATAATGAACTTGGTGGTCAGAGAATTAAAGTTGTAAAATAAGATTTGAAAATTATTTCTGTTTTTAAATGTATGTTTCTCTATTTTTGCAATGACTTGTTGTTTATAAATGTGCTTGAAATGGGTCAGTTGACATTGACCCCAGAATTAACTTGCACAAAAGATCAAATTTTACAGAAGAGCACTTTAATCTCCAAAATCGGCTTCAGGGCAGCAAGGAACAGACAATAAGTGCTAGCCTTGTCAGCAACACATTCAACCTGCTAGTGGGTAAAACAATATAGTTTGGTTCTGAGCCACAAGACCATCATTAAGTTACATTGTCTAATCCAAGTTAGCTGAATCAATAAAAGATTTCTGCAGTTGCTGTAAATCTGAAATTAAAGACACAAGATGCTGGAAACATTCAGCAGGTTGAGCAGCATCTGTGGAATAAGAAACTGAGTTAATGTTAAAGACATTAGGCTGAAGGGTCTGTCCTGTGCTGTACTGTTCTGACTCTCATCAGAACTGGAAAAAAGAGAACAAGTTAATTTTAAAATGCATTGAGGGTAGGATTTGGATAGAACAAAGGGACGATCTCTGGTAACTCAATAGTAATAGTTGCTTGATAAACATCAGCACTTGTCACTTGTACTTCATGCCTTACATTGTAAAATATTATTGAACATGTGATTTTGTTCTTCACAGCTGCCTGTACAAACCACGTACCAGTGATCACTACACTGTTAAGAGGAGGTGTGTAAGTGCTACTAACTTTAACATGTATACCTAGTTTATTAAGTTTGCATTCACAAGGGACCTTTTTAATAACATAGTTCTATTTTTCGTACATCTTTATAAACTGCAAGCCACCCTCATAAGTGTACATATGCTGTTGTTATCAGTCTAACCTAGACCAATTGGTACATTAGTCTGATCACTCCTGTGCTTTAATTTTCTGATAGGTTAATAAAGTCAAAAGTGCTTTGTGGTGAGAATGATTCACCTTGGGGTAGTAATGAGTCCTTAGAATGGGAGCAGTAGATTAACTTGTTTACCTGGAAAAATCAGTTGCATTTTTCCTTTCAGCATTCTGCATTTTAAAAATTATTTTAATTCTCCATGAGTGAAACGTGATATTGATCACTTCTGGTTCTTTTTGTGTTACTTGTGGAAAATTCAATTGACTGCATCCTGTTGTCAGCCTCAAAATACCAATGCGGTTTATGCATCAGGCCATAGGGAATGAAGTTGTTTCTTGTGCAAAACTCCTGGAGCACTGCAGGGGAGCTTGTTGTCCTTAAAGTGCTGTGGTTGGGCACTCCTGGCATAATACTACCTCACTGGCCCAGTGCTGGAAGGGGAGGCCTGAAAGGCTTGAGCAACTTCCTTGCATCAATGCTGTCCCTTTTTCCATTTCCTTACCCACTCCAGGTAACTTACCAGCCTCCAATATTCCCATCTTGGCCAGACTCCCAAAAGAGAGAAAGTCTCTCGCTCTCTCCTACCTACCTGTTCATCACTTGCCTATTGTATTCAAGGCCTTTGACCGCTTGTTATCTTCTCCCCTGCTTATTCTGTTTCATTTAAGTTATGGTGACCAAAGATGGGTTATGTCCCCCTCCATGTGGTCAATCACTTCCCTTACTGTGACTTGTGATCCAAGGGTTGCAGGTGATTCGTGTTGTATTGAAACAGCAGTTCAGGTTGTGCCAGCTGCAAGCTCCTGGCCTGTCTTGTGACTGGCAGTACAAGGCTGACAGGAAACCCTCTGTTGTTGCCCTCAGGTGCTAGAGTGGATGCCCTGGACCGAGCAGGAAGGACTCCGCTCCACCTTGCTCGATCTAAACTGAACATCTTGCAGGATGGACATTCTCACAGTCTGGAGGCTCTTCGGGCTGAGGTGAAGCAGGTAAGAGCAGGACTTGTGCTTCACTGGATGTTTTCCTTCCAGCAATCAGCAGGACTGTCTGCTTAAAATTCTGATTTCATCTTGTAACTAATTTAATTCCCATGGTGATGCAGATGAAGTCAGAGCAAAGGGAATCTGAAGAAGAATTGAACCATCCCTAGAGTGTAAACCTAATCCCTATTGTTGCTTTACTGTTATGTATTACAGTGCACTGGTCTCTTCCCAAGCTCCTGTTATTTTGCATCTTGTACAGAACCTCTCCATCTACATCCCTTCACTTGTACTGATTCCAATCTACTATATCTTTTCCTTGAGTAATCCCAAGATAATATCTTAAGAGCAATATCTCATTGTTTTGGTAGCCTACAGCCCAGTGGCATGAACATTGAATTTTCCAGTTTAGATTACCCACTCCCTCTGTGTTCCTTTCCCGCTCCTACCAGTTTACCCAGGGTCTCCCCTTTATTCATCTTTTCCATCCTACTCACCCCACCCTCCTCACCTGGACACCCGTGTACTTGGGTTTCTTCTCCCCTGGTTTATCGTATCCTCTTCCCCCATCTGGTTCCATCTGACCTTGTATCCCATTGTATCCGCCTCCAACTCTAACCCTGTGCCTCAGTCCTTTTCTGAAATTGTCAACTTCTTTCCTGTACTCCCATTCTCCATGAATTTCTTCTTTTTTCCAAACAGGAGTTACAGAAGAAACACCTAATTCTGTACTTTATTTTTTGTCTTGCAGGCTCATTTTCATTGTTGCCAGATTAATTTACCAACTACAATCATAAAAAATAGAAGCAGGTCAATGACCCCTCCTCTACTCTGTCATCCTATAAGATCATGGGTGATCGAGCATCCCAAATCCATTTTCCCCACATTGACTCTAATTTTGGAGGCGTAAAATGTGCACAACCTGTGCTTGGCTTTGGATAGGATACTTCCAACAATAACTGAATGTTCAACACCCTGGAGAGGTCTGCTGTCATCTAAGTGCTGCAGTTACTGCATCAAGGATCTAAATGCGTCTCAGTTCACTCTCTGTCCTTTCTTCAGATCATTCAGATGCTGCGTGAATACTTGGAACGACTGGGTAACCATCAAGAAACTGAGCAGTTAGATGATCTTTGTACAAAACTTCAGATGACCAACACGAAGGAAGAGGTAGGTGCAAAAACAGAGGAAAAGGTTCTGATTAGGGATAGTTGGACAGGTGGAAAAAAAGTGCAAATCTTACTGAGAGAGTTAGGCCACTGATTTTAAGTGTAAGAGGGCAGGTAGGGTGGGGGAAGACAAGGTGTTAGGTAACTACCTCTTGGCTTTTGGTGCCGTAGGACAAAGCTGTCTTTGATCACTGCTGCTGGGTGTGATGAGTTGTTGGTTATATTTGCCCCCGAACATTGTCTGTTAATTTCCTCTAATGCTGTAGCACCCTGTTCAGCATAAGTTCCTACAAAGGAAATTCTACCCCCATGTTTCTAGTTGGAGTGAGCTATTCTCCCTGGATCTTTATTTGTACTTACTTTAATTCTGTTGTTGACCGTTCTCTAAGTGATTGCTTTTTCATAGTCTACAATGTGAATTACTTGTAGTTTTTCATATAGATTTCCAGCTGCTTGTGTTCATGCTTGTTTGTGTAAACTATAATTTTCAAACTCTTAATTGTGCATTGCTCTGATTATTTGCTCATTGTTTTTACACAGTACAGTTGTTGGCAGCTAACAATCCCACCCACCCAATCTAACTGTCTGCTTGGCTTGTATGAACTAAAAAATTCCTGGCCAAAATCAGTTGACTCAGGAGCAATAGACAAGATGCTGGAAGAACTCAGCAGGTCAGGCAGCATCTTTGGAGAGAAATGACCAGTTAACATTTCAGGTCAAAATGCAAAGGTCTTGACCTGAAATGTTGACTGTCAACATTTACAAATGGAAATTTACTTAGAGACTGGAGAGGTTGGGGCTGTTCTCTTCAGAACAGGTTGACAGGGGCAGAGAATAAGGTTCAAAAGGATAAGGATTTTTCTACAGGGAGAGGTTAGGGTGTGGAATGCACTGCAGGGGGTAGTAGTGGAGATAGATTCAAAAGTTTTATAGTTTAAAAAAAAAACTGAGCTGAAGGGAAAAGTACAGGACCGCAAGGAGAAATGGGACAATGGGCCTGATTCTTGGATATATCTATTAGGGACTCTTGTTCCAAACAGTCACTTTCCATGCTGTAACTATTCCGTGATGGATAATCTGAAACAAGGACCCTTCAACAAAAAGATCAAATAACATTGTGGCACACCACTAGTCACAGGCCTCCAATCCAACCATCTACTACCACTCTCTGGCTTCTTCCACTACGTCAATGTTGACTACTACATCTTGTATGCCAAGTGACTTAACCTGCTGGACCAGCCTCCCATGCAGGACTTTGTCAAAGGCCTTGCTAAAGTGCATGTAGACAATGTCCACCACCTTCCCTTCAACCACCTCCTGGTAGCCTCCTTGGGAGGACTCTACAAGATTGGTTAGACATGACCTGCCACACACAAAGCCATGTTACCTATCCCCCATCAGGCCCTGTCTATCCAAGTACTTGTATATCCTGTCCCTCAGAATACTTTCCAATAATTTACCCACGACTGACGTCAGGCTCACCGGCCTATAATTTCCCAGCTTATTCTTGGAGCCTTTCTTAAACAATGGACCAACATTACCAATCCTCCCATCATCCAGCACCTCACCCAGGGCTAAGGATATTCTAAATATCCTTGCCAGGGCCCCTGCAATATCTGCACTAGCCTCTCACAACGTCCGGCCCTGAGGATTTATCCACCCTAATTCGCCTCAAGATAGCAAGCACCTCCTCTTCTGTAATCTGGATACCGTCCATGAACTCACCACTTTTTCTTCAGTTCTATAGACTCTCAAGTAAATACAGATGCAAAAAAAATTCATTCAAGATCTCCCCCATCTCTTTCTGCTCCAGGCAGAAGTGACCATGCTGATCTTCAAGAGGAAGAATTTTGTCCCTTGCTATACTTCTGCTTTTAATATAGCTATAGAAACCCTTGGGATTCTCTTTCACCTTGTCTGCCAGAGCAACCTTATGTCCTCTCTTGCCCTACTGATTTCTCTCAAGTGTTCTCTTGCATTTCTTATTACTCAAGCACCTCATTTAATTCTAACTGCCTATACATAATATGCACCTCCTTTTTCTTTACCAGGGCCTCAATATCTCTTGATAACCAAGGTTCCCTAACCTGTTTGCCTTGCCTTTTATTCCAACAGGAACATATTCTGTACTCTCAATATTTCACTTTGAAGGCCTCCCACTTACCAAACATCTTTGCTGGAAAACAGCCTATCCCAATGTACACCTGCCAGATCCCTTCTGATGCCATCAAAGTTGGCTTTCTTCTAGTTTAGAATGTTAACCATAGGACCAGTCCTATCCTTCTCCATAATTATCTTGAAACTAATGGAATTATGATCACTAGATCCAAAGTGTTCCCGTACACTTACTTCTGTCATCTGCCCTGTCTCATTCCTTAAGAGATCCAGTATCATGCTCTCTCTAGTTCGGACCTCTACATATTGATTAAGGAAACTTTCCTGAACACATTTGACAAACTCTATCCCATCCAGTCCTTTTACAGTATGGGAGTCCCCGTCAATGTGGAAAGTTAAAATCACCTACTATCACAACTTTATATTTCTTACAATTGTCTGCTATCTGTCTACAAATTTGTTGCTAAATCCCACTGACTATTGGGAGGGCTATAATATAGTCCCATTAACATGGTTATCCTTCTTTATTCTTCAGTTCTACCCAAATTGCTTCTGTATTCAAGCCCTCTAGTATGTCATCTTTGAGCCTCATGAGTAATGCCCTGATTTTTCTGAGTATTTTCCCTGATGAGTAATGCCACCCCTCCCCCTTTAACACCTCCCCCTCCATGTCTAAAACAATAGAACCCCAGAACATTGAGCTGCCAGTCCTGCAAACAAATCTCACTAATGGCTACAACATAATTCCAAGTATAGATCCATGCTCTAAGCATCTGCCTTACCTACAATACTCCTTGCATTGAAATAGACAACTCAGAACATTAGTTCCCTGTTCAACCTGTTTCCATTTTTGCCTGTAGTCTCAACATCCATTTCCCCTACAGCCTCTCCATTTGCTGTCCTGCCACTCGGGTCCCCACCCCCTGCACCTCTAGTTTAAACCCCAAATGCAAACTGTCCCACTTGTACAGATCCCACCTGCCCTGGAAAAGAGCCCAATGATCTAGAAAATCTGAAGCCCTCCCTCCTGCACCATCTGCTTAGCCATGTGTTCAACTGCACTATCTTCCCCATTTCTTGCCTCACTAGCACATGGCACAGGTAGCAATCCTCTGATCACCACCCTGGAGGTCCTGTCTTTTAACTTAACACCCAACTCCCTGAACTAACTTTGCAGGACCTCATCACCCTTCCTGCCTACGTAATTGGTACCTCTGGCTGCTCACCCTTCCCCTTAAGAATGCCGTGGTCTCAGAGACATCTCGGACCCTGGCACCTGGGAGGCAACCTACCATCCGAGAATCTCAATCTTGTCCACAGAACCTGTCTGCTCCCCTAACATGAATCCCCTATCACTACCACTTGCCTCTTCTCCTTCACACCACCCCCTCCCTTCCCTTCTAAGGGAGAGTCAGTACCCAAGACCTGACTGCTGTGGCTTTCCCTTGGTAGGTCCCCCCAACACTATGCTAAAACAATATGCTTGTTATTGAGGGGAATGGCCACAGGGATACCCTGCAGTGAATGCCTATTCCCCTTCCCACTCTTGACAGTCACCCAACTTCCTGCAACTTAGGTGTGACTGCTTGCCTGTAACTCCTGTCTATCAACCCCTCACTCTCCTGAATGATCCGAAGGTCCTCCAGCTACAGTCCCAGTTCCCTAACACACTCCATAAGGAGCTGCAGCCAGATACGCTTCCTGCAGGTGTAGTCATTGGTCTCCCTGACTTCCCACATTATGCACGAGGAGATCACTACTGCCCTGGATGACAGTCCCACTGCTCCTCCTGTGCAATAATAAAGAAAAAGAGAGAGAACTTAACAGAACTCACCTTAGCCTCCACCTCTATTCACCAAAGCATCCACGTCCCCTCCCCAGTACTGGCCCACTCCACTCAAATTAACCCTAACTCATTTGTATTGGCTGCTGCCAATTAGATAATTAGCCAATCAATGATTTCTAACGATGTGCAAGTGTGCCTTTTTAGGGGTCCTGCTCACTGAAACTGAACACAAAGCACAGAGACTCACCTCCTTTGAAATCTCCCTCCTCTTGCTCTAAGTCCCGGCTTCTGCTCACTATTACTGAACATTAAACAATTATTTCTCAAACTGTGCCTGATCCTCATCCATTTGTGGATATATTCTTGAACCACCGCTTACAAACTCTTTCATCCTGAGCAGGAGTTTAGAACTCTTCCTCCCCCTACAGGATCACCTCAGTAAGAAAAGATACCTTTATTAGTCACATGTACATTGAAACACACAGTGAAATACATCTTTTGCGTAGAGTGTCCTGGGGGCAGCCCGCAAGTGTCGCCACGCTTCCAGCGCCAACGTAGCATAGTAGGGTGAATTGTTTGTGCTTGCAAGAATAGGGTTGAATAGGATTCTAAGCTGTTCATTGGAATAAATTTCCTCAACTCCCCCATGAGGCACTGACTATCAGTTTCCATCACTTATCCCAATTGGTTTTCACTTCCCTGCTGTGTTCTGCTTTAATTTTGTAAAGTTTCATGTAGTCTCAACGAAAGCTTCTCTCCCAAGCCATGAAACTAGTCTGTCTGTGGGTACTGGACAAGTTGCTATGTGTACTGAGAAGCTTTTGTTTTGCATGCTATCCGGACAGATCATGCCAGACACAAGTACACTGGGGTAGTAAAAAAAATGCAGAATATAGTGTAGCAGTTACAGAGAGAGTGCAATGCAAGCAGACACAAGGTGCAAGGGCCACGATGAGGTACATTGGTCAAGAAGAATTCAGTGGTACATCTTTTAGCTTTATCGAAGCCCAATCAATAGTCTGATAACAGCTTTTCAGAACTTTGAGGGAATATTTGCTTTGTAACTTGCTCATGCCTTCCTGCTCCTCCACAGGTTGATGAAGTTGCCGATCTGCTTTCAAGTTTCACAACACTCAGCCTACAAATACACAATTTAGATAAAAGGTAACTGACTCCATCTGCCACTGCCATTGTTACAGTTTGGCAGGAACCAATGTAAGAACAAAGGCCCGTGTGAGACCTGTGGAAATGACTGATGTGACTTTTCATTTTCTCCGGCTGCTTGTGTTCTTGGTTCTAGAAACTTTGCAGAATTCTCATTTTTAATGTAATAAAAATGTCGGTCAAATTTTGGAGCGAAGCTTTGAATTTTACAGTCCATGTATTAACTGTGATGGATTTTGTATAATAATCTTAATAGTTTTAACAAACCTGGCAGTCTTCGTATTCCAATGTGACACCTGCAACACAATGAAGTAATTTATAATGAAGTACAAAGAACTGATCCCAAGCATTTTTATTTAATTCTATATGTTGATGGTTCAACTAAGACTTAACAATCCCTTGAGTTTCATCTTCAGAATGGGTTTGTGTTCCTTGTTTGTGTCATGAGAGGTTATCCGTTTTATCAATGATAAAAATGTTCGGGTTTTCAATGCAGAGTTTTAGTGTTTAAAATAAAATTTACGAAACTTTGTTAGTTTTTGGTAAACTGTAGTTTGTTTAATCTTCAGGATTAATTTGCAATTTTTCTTTAAAGATAGAGCTACAGCAGTGAATGGCACGAGACGCGGTGAACAGAGAGAGTTGAGTGGAGGTGTGGAGAAACTTGGGTTGTACTTACAGCAGTTGGCCTATTTTAAAAGATTCTTCACAAACTGCAGTAATCAGAACTTGTAGAAACAGCAGTAAAGTCTAATGGTAAAAGTAGGGTGATTTTTTTTCCCCCCTTCTCTCTGCACCCTCCCCCCCCCCCCCCCCCCCCCCACCCCAAATGAACACAGTGATGGAGGAGTAGTCACATAATGCAAATAACATCCATAAAATCAAATCCACTTGATTTACAAAATTGTGGGCACCGGTGAAATTACAGGTCACTTTGGTGCTGGCTGCGAAGAATGGGGTCACAATATGTAGCTTTGTTTATCCACATTTCTCTCCAGTCAAGTCTGTGGTCCTTCCCCATAGAATGATGATGAACACTCTATGTGCTCTCACACAGATTGACTGAACTCCTCTCCTCTGTCACCTCCTCTCCTATAGTCCATTCAGAAGGTATCACAAGCAACGTAACTAAGAATGGATTGTTATAATCGAATGCTCTTTGTGGAAGATAGATCAGTTGTCGTGTTTCCTGTGTTACAACAGTGCCTGCAGCTCAGAAATACTTGGCTTAATGTGCGCTGGGGTGATCTGAGACTTTGAAAGCTGCTGTGCAAGTGTTTTTAAGGGATCTTTTCCTCATCCATATACTCCTTACAAAGACCATTTGCTGGAGGAATCTAGTCTCCATTAATATCCATTCATGTTAAACTATGTATCCGAATGGGCTTTGTCCCAACGCACCTCACCTCCCATCCACCCAGCACCTTGTCTCCTGTATTTAAACCCCTCTGTCATGTTCCTTCATTTCTCTGAAACCTCGTCTATATTCCCTTTTTACACTGGATTTGCTTCCAAGGTTGTTCTTTCATGACTTGAAACTGATAGAAAAAAAGTTCAGGCCTTGAAATTGCCCAATGGGGCAGTTAATGGATCCGAGAACTCCATTTCTACAAAGGAAACAAACGTGCTAATCTCAAAAGACATTCCACACATAACGGTCGATGCACACTCATCGCAGTGCTGTTTGCCAGTGCCAAGTACATGGCTCAGTTGTTTTTAATTAACTTCAGTTAATTTCCACAACTAGTTTGAACATTGGAGTTCATATAGTGTGATACCAGTTCACAAAGTGTACCAGTATCCTGGTAAATTCAGTGATAATATAGGTTGGGTTTTGTCAACCGAAGATTGTGTTTAGTTAGGAGCACTTGCCCCAGAGGGATTCTAGGGGCAGACACAGCTTGCCCTATCCCAATTCCTAAGGTTCCAAATAAATGGCCAGAGCAAAGGGTGAGTGCCTGAAAGGTCAACAGTTTCTCTGTGCCTGAGATGCTGAATGTTTTCTGTTGCTTGATTTCTATCAGCTGTGGTATTTTGCTTTTTGCATTAGTCCAGAGTGTAGGGTCTTTTGTGCAAGTTATAGGTCTCTGCTGACCTATTCTGTGGCCAAGTATAACACACATTCCTGTGTAAACCCAACCATGGAATGAATGGTCAGCTAGAGGTTCTCTCCTTACCCAGCTGCAATCTTCTTTCAGGATTTCCATATTTCACCCTCCAGGATCAATGTACGACCCGAAGGTGATTTAGTCCCTCATCTCTGCCACTGCCTATGAGATTGTGGCTGAGCTGAAACTGACTTTCATATACTTGCCTTTTCTCAATGTCCTTAAACTTTTGCTAACCAAAGATTTTAATCTTCTCAATCACAGATTAAAAATTAAACATTGACCTGGTATCAATTGTTGTTTGTGGAAGAGAGTGCCAAATTTCTACCAGAGCATAGAAGTGCTTAACCTCACTCCCAAAAAGCCTTGGTCCAATTTTTAAGCCATATCCTTTTGTTCTGGGTTCTCCAACTAATACAATAAGTTTTCATCTGTCTACTTACTATCTGAAACGTTAACTGGTGCATTAACCAGGCTGCTGTCACCCTCTGCTGAAAATACTGGTGCAAAGTAATCATTCTCCATTCCCCAGCAAATTTTAGCCCAGTCTGTTTGGTGTGAAATGGGAACTGTGTCATTTCTAGCTCAGAATGTAGAGCGTCTTAATACTGTTTGACACAATTGATTGGTGCTCCACTTAAGTATTGAGAGAAAGGAGAGGCCATTTTTAGGTTGTCCTCTGTATGTGAACATGTGACTTAGATGTATGTACTGTATTGGCACAGGAGCAGGCTTTTCTGGTTAACGTTTATTCCTGAAACAACAGCAATAAAACAAACTATCTTTGGTTAACGTTTATTCCTGAAACAACAGCAATAAAACAAACTATCTTTCACATTATGGCTGTTTGGGTTAACTTGTGTGCAGTTAAGATGCTGTTCACAGTATCAAAGTTTATCATCTGTACATCTAGTCTGATTTGGAGTTAGCTTCAGGGATATTGGGAGAAAACTGACACCAATTAGATTACAAGGACCAAGTGTCAAACAGTGTTAAGATGCTCTACTTTTTGAGCCAGAAATGAGAAAGTTCCCATTTCACACCAAACAGATTGCGAGAAAACTGGAAGATTGTCTAGGAAGAACATTATGAAATGATATGGTTAGTGATCTTGAAGAACACAACAGCTCTGCTCTGTAAGGGTAATGCCACAATTAGTTATGGTCAGTGGGGAGTATCTAGTAATTAGAGTGCAAAACTGCACAGCTGAGTAATTAATTTATTCTGATTCTCCTCTTATACCTGTTTCTTCAGGTTAAGTAGAACTCAGTTTTCTTGCATGCACTTAAAAGTTACTAGCAAGTCATTCCACAATGAAACAACAGGCCTTCAGGGCAAGATCTCATAACATGGAAATCATCTAACCAAACCGAGTGTCCACGCTTAACCTTCATTGTGGAAAATGGTGTCCGTCATGAAGCCTACAAGTTGTACATAATATTTAGAATTATTCTCCCATGGATTTGTATTGCTATTGCTAACAGTAACTGATTTTATGGATTTTGATTTACCAAGCCATGAGAGAATGTTACAAGCAACCCTTCAGAAACACAGTAAGAGATCAATGCATTGTATAAATGTTGAGCTTGGGCAGAGAGGCTTTGTTCTGCCAAGATTAGGGACATGATTTGGCTGTCATAGTTCTACCCAAACCAATGCACAGTAAACTGCAACCTCGTTAAATAAATAAAAGCCCATTTCCTGTAATGGTTAGACCACACTTGGAGTACTGTGTCCAGTGCTGGTTGCCTCATTATAGGAAGGATGTTGAAGCTTTGGAAAGGGTGCAGAGGAGATTTACCAGGATGCTGCCTGGTTTGGAGAGTATGCATTATGAGGAGAGACTAAGGGAGCTAGGGCTTTACTCTTTGGAGAGGAGGATGAGGGGAGACATGATAGAGGTGTACAAAATATTAAGAGGAATAGATAGAGTGGACAGCCTGCGCCTCTTTTCCAGGGCACCAATGCTCAATACAAGAGGGCACAACTTTAAAGTAATAGGTGGGAAGTTCAAGGGAGATGTCAGATGGAGGTTTTTTACCCAGACAGTGGGTGGGGCATGGAATGCGCTGCCTGGGGCGGTGGTGGAGGCAGGTACATTGGTCAAATTCAAGAGATTGCTAGATAAGCATATGGAGGAATTTAAAATCGAGGGATATGTGGGAGGAAGGGGTTAGATAGTCTTAGGAGTGGTTTGAAGGTCGGCACAATATGGTGGGCCGAAGGGCCTGTATTGTATTATTCTGAATCTGGTGGAAATGGTTATTGAGCACTGAGCCTGCCCTGACATTCAAACAGATCATGGCCAATCCCACATCTCATCCACATTCTAGCATAATTCCCAATCACTCCATTCCTCTGGTGACCAAAACACTTTCAATCAAAACTATTTAATGACCGACAAGTTAATGAGCACCAACAAGTGGTCTGATCATTAGAAACTATGCAGAATCTGGTTCACATTGTCCCTCAAGTTGGAACAGCACTCATTCACACACTCAAGAATGAAGAAGTGCAATCGGTACTTAACCCTTGGAGTATTTTATTATCGTTTGCATTTTAAATACACTTCACAGAACATTTGCAAAAAGATTCAGCAATTTCCAATGCTGATTATAAAGTCGAATAAGAAAAGTACAGACCACTTATTTTACAATATTCTTAATTAACAAAACATTTTCAACCCTTTTGTATACTCCATCCTTGCCACATCAGCACTTGGGAGCCAAACATTTTCTGAGTTGGGAAATGAGAGGTGCACTTGGTGACATGTCCATACCACAGCAATGAAAAGTGTAACATTAAGTGAGGAGCCATGGTTCAGCCACACTGATAAACGAGAGAACCTATGAGTGAAGGTGGGACGTCTCTCAAATTCCTTCTTCGGTTAATGTGGTAAGCTGGCCACTGGAGCTAAGTCAATGACATCTGGAGAGGCAGTCTGCAGATTCAGAGAGGTCAAAAATATTTCTACTATTGATTCTAGCAGGGTGGTAAGTGAAGTCTAGAATACAGCCATCTTCCATTGTTTGACTTGTCAAGACAGCAGCCTTGTTCCTCTGGCTTTGAAGTACGTTGTCCTTAAAATTTTTGCTGCAATTGTTGGGTTTGGCACACACAATTATGTAATAGGGAGACAGATCAATTAAATACTTGTTAATACATTCGATATTATAGTCTAGTAATGTTCAAAAGGAATTATTACATGTGTCAGGCTAATGCCATTCAACACTCTCCCTTCCCAAAACTTTAGTACCTAAGATTACAAATCTTACAGCTATCTCTCAGTCAGAGAAATTTGGTGCATTAAATCAATGGCGGTTCAATTGTCCCTTGGTTTATTCATGGGGGGGGGGGGGGGGGCAAGACATAGTACAGCACTGTAACTCTAACCTACAATGTACATCTTCCTTGACAGCATAAGAATCAAATTCAGCCATCAACAGAAGAACTTTGAAAGTGCTGGTACTATTCCCCCACCATAGTTCTATTATTAGGGACAGATTAAATGTTAATTTCAGGGATTCCAAAGTCAAAAGGACCTTGGAAAATTTGTGCATATACTGACTGGGATTGGATTATTCTGGGATTTTAATGTACAATTAGCTCATAAAGCATGCTAATACCCATTCTGTATTTAGCATGCAAGGTGCAATGGAGTATTGCTTGGGAAGTTGCAACTTCAGCAGTTTAATTGGGGAAACACTACATTTTGTATTCATAATATCCAAATCAGGCAACAAAAATCAACTCAGAGACAAAACACAACTACACAAAAAACTTTGAACTCTAGAAGATTTCAAATTTTGCTCCATTCCTTTCCAAATGCATGGAAGATTCAAGGGTGTCACCCCGCTGTGATACTTCGTGAAGCAGTCGTTCTCTACATGGGTTCAGTGAAATCACCCCCAATGCAACACACCCAGACCACATGCACACTCCTACATGGATGTGTGTGCACGCACAAGCATACACACACCCAAAACCCGGGGGGGGGAGTCATGGGATGTCTTCTCAATTTCCCTCCTCCACCTCCTGATATTTCTCTGTGAATACAAAGGCTAATCTCAGTACCTCTGTGGCTGCTTTATTGAGATCATGTTAACATCGTGGAGAAGTACAATGACAAGACTCCTAGGTTTGTCAATCATCAGTGCTGACAAGTGAACCACAGCAGGAGGCAGACTTTCATACAACCAGCATGTGCAACTTGGGTTCAACATATTTAACTAAAAGGTATTGGTGTAATGAATACAGAACCAGTCTGTTCTGTATTCATTAGGAACTGAGGGCAGGAATTAGAGATATACAAGGAATTGGGCTGCAGAAGACTAAATTGGAAGTTTCATTTTAGTTATACGCAAGAGAGAAGATGAAATTGCTAGGATCTTTATTTTCATACTATAAACTTCAGATTTTTGTGAACAAAATTTCACTGAAAAGTCGTATGCAGGGCAACACAGCACAATGCCATATTTCTGAAATACAATTATCACGGTCTTGCAATTGACGGTATACTACTTGTAAACGAAAGAATAGTAACGAAACAAAAGGCAATACAATTACATTCAACCTGTTCCAGCATTTCAGTGTTTGATCCCTCCCTGGGAAAGAGATTTCTCTCAGTATTTATTACAAATATACTTTTCATAATTTTACTTTTGTACCCTTTGGCTAGAAGGCTGCATAACTGAGTAAACAATGCAATAAGTTATAATTTGCTCCAATGAAAATGACACAGTGAGGCACACTTTACTGGTATTGAAATTGTTTAATCCCTTCCCAAGACCCGCAAAGGAATATCCATCAAGTGGCATCTACTGCCCAAGCTCCACTAGTATTCTTTCGCCAACTCAGACTTCACCTGCAAGGGGGATCCATTCCCCTGGCACCAAGCAGTGCTCTTTCCCAGCAAATGCTTTACATTACAGTGGATTGTAAGCCCCCGCCATTCCCCCCAACTGCTGGAAGACTTTTCTCCACCTACCACAACCCCTTGCCCACCAATCATTCCTGCTCAGCACGTGGCAAACCATCTCTTGCTCTGGACACCTCCAAATATGGGGAATATTTTTCTCCATCGTTATTCAATGTGGCCCTGCGTCACTCAACAGGCACTGAAGCACTCTGGAGTGTAGATGAGGGGCCTCGATTTTTGCTGTTCCCTGGCATTTGTGCATAATATCACTTATTTCTGTACAAGGTCAGTGTCACAACAGCTGATTGACAGTTTGCCATGTTGAAGATTTTTAGTTGAACTATGGTATTCCAAATTCTCTCAGGGGTGCATGCTAGGTTCTGCTCACATCCAAAGGCATCGTAAAAAAGACACTGATTAGAGTACATCATTTCCAAATACAGAACAGTGGCAATTATCAGGTGAGACTGCCAGCCGGGCACTGCCTCCTATAGGGGTGGGCATGTGATGCAGCTCAAATTACCAACCATAATCCATCTTCAAAGGATCTTGCTGCAATGAAATGAATACAAAATATTTCACTTTATTAATGATTCACAACAATTCCTCACTTTTCAGTGCAGGAGCACAGCAACTTTGTTGGGTACTGTGTTGAGAATTGCTTGGTTGATTCCTTGCATGTCCCAGGAATCAAGCAGCATGCTTGCATCATACCAATATCACCAAACAACACAGATCATACTTTCACTAATGGAGTTGGCCTGACAAGTCTTTAGCAGTTCTGTCTTCCATGTCACAGTACTTTATGCGAACAATACTGGGCACCTGGTACAGGCAGGGAAACAAAACCAGGTATGGAGTCAACCAAGGCAGGGAACTCCCCAAAGCTGCTGCAGTGAGTAACCAATAAGTGGGAAGAAAGGAACCCGGGAAGAATTTGAAGATCCCTCAGACACAAGCACCGGGTATGATTTGCCTCTGGCCCTCCAAAGAGCATGGAAACTCTCCTGCAGGACGGCAGGACTTCTAAACTTTGTGCTTGCTGAATTAGTCAAGTTAGGAAGGAAAGATCTGACGTTTGCAAGGAAGAATATATACAACATAGTGGCTCTAATGGGAGAGCGGGTTTGAGATTTACATATATATATATATATATATATTTATATCTTTTAAAAAAATTCATTAGACCAGAAAAGTGGTACTGATGAAAAAAGGTTCTCTCAAAGACTCACTATCCAGTGAACACATAAGTACTTCTTTCACACTGATTAAAAATATATTTGAGAATCTCATCTGTATCTTCTGAACTAACAGATTGCTCTGATAACACTTCTAACACAGGCATTTGGCAAAAACCATAGAATCTGCTTTTATTCGCCACCTTACCACTCCAAATCCCTTCCCATCAAAACACAGTAAAGCAACTTAGTTTAAAAATCTTACACTGTTTCAATGATCATACTGGAAAAAAATAATGGGGGTGGGTCTGACTTCTTTGATGAGGCTCAAACAATCAGTCACTATGCCTCTGCAAATCAAGTATGCAGTCTATTGCAAGTTGCATTTATTTCAGGAGTATTTCAGACAATGCAATAAATCCAATTATCCTGTGATCACTGCTGATCAATTTTCACTGCTTTCCAAAGGGACAGCTGAAGCTGCAGTGAAAACAACTATAAAAATAAAAAAAACACAAAAAGTTATACATGTATGAATCATCAACAGTCCGCATCATTAGTCACATTTAGGAATGTTTCTCTTTAAATGTTGACCCATCGAGAACCATAGAATGAGCAGAATATCCCACTCTACGTGCTGCCTCATTAATGAGTCAAACATCTCCAGTCAAATAGAGTCTGCAGTGAAAAGAAATGCAACTTTGAGGGAGTATGCAGCACATCTTGGTGCAATATCCTGTATTCATTGTGCTGCCTAGTTTATACCATGACCCTCTTGTATATATACAGTGTAGTGTACACAGGTACTAATCGAGTCAGAGACATCTATAGAAAAACTACAACACGTCATGCATGATGTAAGAAAAGAAATGAAAAAATATCGGGATTCTTTTTGTTGATTTTTGATGTGTTAATTACCCTGTGTCGACATCACATCAGTCGACTGTGGGTCACAGAAAGGTCCATATCGGCCGTAAATGTCCTTTGCTCGGACTGCAAAGTAGTACTTGCTTCCAGACACAAACTGAGTGAGAGTGCAGGCCATGGGAAGGGGCAGTGCCTTCACTTCTCCAATCTTCTTCCACTGAGATGGCGTCGTGGTTGCAGGGTCTTCATGGTAAGCATAGAGGTGATAACTGTCCACGAGGGCACAAGAGCGGTCCACTTCCAAAACACTCCAAGACAAGACAATCCCGTTTTGGCTCTGGACACGGGCCAGCTTCAGGTGGGGCTTCTGGGGCGGAGAGGTGTTGGCGGCCTCTGGAGGTAGCCGCTGTGGTGCTTGGGCTTCAGGGAGCGGAGCGGGGTGGACGGGTCGTGGCAGCTCCTGCTTCAAGACAAAAGAGACATATCATTTCCAAACGTTGAGAAACCCCACTCATTCTTTCTACAATTTATGTCACTGTTTCTTTAAAGAATATCATTTGATGCAATACATTAAAAAACATGAAAATCTGGAACACCTGGAATAGGTGTGAGGGGAAAGGAACAGAAAGGTATAGAAAGAATACTTGGGTCAAGGTCATGGGGCATAAATGGAAAACACAAGAAATGTAGGTGCTGGAATCAAACAACAACAGATGTGCAAGAACTCAGCTAGTCAAGCAGTGGCTGTGGAAAGAGAAACCGATTGATATTTACTCAGCAGGACCCTCGGGAGTTCTCTTTCCACAGATGTTGCTTGACTGGCTGAGTTCTTCCAGCGTTTTTTGTTCATGCGGAGCATAAACCCTGGTATAGGCTACTGGGGCTAAGAATCTAATCTGTTGTAAATTCTATGCAAAAACCATACAAGATTAATGAAAGCCAGCTGAATGGAGAACTGTTTTCTTAACAGCAAGAACTAGGTGATGCTTCAGTGGTAATTGTAGCGCAGATTTACCAGAATTGCACTAAAGCTTAAACAATTTGATTAGCTCATCTTGAATAACCCTTACATGTATGCCCGAGTTCAGAAGTTCGAGGGAGGTTCCAATAGAATTAATTTGCCTGTTTTACATTGAGGGTACCAAGTGAGGCAATTTATTCCAAATACCAAAAATAGCAACTGTGGGAAGAATCCTAATAAATTTAACAAAGCAGCTCCTCCAATTAGAGGTTTCACTGGAACTGCCATCCTCCGTAATTGGCTTATTACTCATGGCAGGGTGGTGGTGAACTACCAGTGAAGCTATTCCCACACCACTATTCTACGTACAGATTTTGTCTTAGCAATGATGAAGAAATTCTGATACTTCCAAGTCTGATATTTCCATGTCTTGGGAAAGGAACTTAGAGGTGATGGTGTACCGTAGGCTCAATGACTCTCTCCTTCTTGGTGGCTGAGGCTGCAGGTTTGAGATGTGTTTCTGAAAAAGCATCTCAAAGCTGCTACACACACCAGCCATGGATCACGGGGAAGGGGGGTCACATTCGCGTGCTGGATGGGATGCCAGTGGAGTGAGTTTTTATTGCCCTGGATAGTGTTGATTTTCAAATATTGTTGAAGCTGCACTCGTCCACAGAATAGGAAAGGATCCAGCACACAACCAACTTGTCTTGTAGATGGCGGGAAACTTTGGAGTTGAGAGCCAAGTCACTCACCAGAGAATAACCAGGCTCTGATCTGCCCTTGTATTTAACCACTGATTCACTCAGAGTTCCAATCAATGGTAACCCCTGGGTTGTTGATCATGGGGAGATCTAATGATGTTAGTACCATTGAGTATCAGGGACATCTCCACATTATACTGTGCAGAAACTGGCTTCAACTATCTTCATATTTTCACATTTGAAGATTGATATAGCCATATAGCAGGGAAACAAGCCCTTCAGCCCAACTCATCCTTGCCAACCAAGTTGCCTATCTGAGCTGGTCCCATTTGTCTGTGTTTGGCCCATAACCTTCGAAACCTTTCATATCCATGTACCTGTCTAAATGCTTTTTAAACATTGTAAGGGCAGGCATGGCAGTATAGCGGTTATCGTAACGCTTTACAGCGCCAGCGACCCAGGTTCAGTTTTGGCCACTGTCTGTAAGGAGTTTGTATGTTCTCCCCGTGTCTGCGTGGGTTTCCTCTGGGTGCTCCGGTTTCCTCCCACATTCCAAAGACGTACGGGTTAGGAAGTCGTGGGCATGTTATGTTGGCGCCAGAAGCATGGTGACACTTGCAAGCTGCCCCCAGAACACTCTACACAAAAGATGTATTTCACTGTGTGTTTCAATATATGTAACTAATAAACCTTATAACTGTCCCCACGTCTACACTTCCTCTGGCAGCTCGTTCCCCACACCCACCATCCTCTGTGTGGAAAAAGTTGCCCCTCAGGTCCCCTTTAATTTGTCCCCCCCCCCCCCCCACCTTATATCTATGCCCTCTAGTTTTAGACTCCCCTACTCTGGGAGAAAGACTGAACATTCACCTTACCTACGCCCCTCATGATTTTATAAACCTCTGTAAGGTCACCCCTCAGCCTCCTACAGTCTAGGGAAAAATGTCCCAGCCTATCCTGACTCTCCTAACTTAAGCCCTCCAGACCTGGTAACATCCTTGTGAATTGAATACATTTTCACAAATAGCAGAAAAGCAACATTTTAATTCACTGCATTGGTTAATATCACATGACCCAATCCCTACAGCTGACAGTTCTTTACAGTGCGTCAGCCGCACCCTGAGAGTGCCTTACCTGTGAAGGCCGGTGATGTACTGTGAACTGAGGCATATTCGGCATCATTGGGATGGAGATCACATTGTTGACAATGTACGAGGTTTGAGGCAGCCGGACTGACACTCCTACTGATAGAAGGCAAGACTTTAACTTTGGAGTACTGAGTGACCATTATACCACACTGGTAGTTTAGAGGATGGTTGGGGAGGGAGTGGATGGTGAAATGCTGAACAAGAATCATACTTACAAATCTGATTTTGTAGAAGTATCATGAGCAAAAAAGAAACACATTTAAATTTTTCCAAGAACCATATTGAAGTTTTATAATGTACCATTAATCTGGATATTTTTCAGATTAATGATGAGCCCTAAAAATATATACCTACTGAACTGCCTCAGCAGCAGGAATGGACATCAGGAAAAGCAGAGGAAGCAGTAAGATTTTGCATTAGTTTTCTAATCCATTATCAACATGATCACTGCCTGGAACTTGTGTGTCGAGAATGTTATTTGACATTCTTAAAGCCATGCCTAAACGTTGGATTAGTCTTGCCACATACAGGAGCAGACTGCTTCACTTACAGAGGAGCTATGATTGGAATTGAACATCGTAATGTGTAATCATCAGTGAACATCCCTTCCACTGATAAGATGAATGGAAAATCACTGATCAAGGGTACTGCTCCAGTAAGTCCTGCAGCAGTGTCCCTGGAGCTGAGGTAATTTATCTCCAACAACCACTACCACCTTCATTCGTGCAAGGTATAATTCCATTCCAGTGGAGAACATTTGACATGATTGCCTTCTTTAGTTATACCAAGATTCAGTCAAATACTGCGCTGATGTTTCAGAGGTCAGTTTCATCTTGCTTCTGGAACCCAGCTCTTGATCACCTTTGATTGCCCAAGGTGTGATGAAGATTCGAGCAGTGGTTCTGGTGGAACTTAAATCTGAGAGTGGATATGCAGCAGATTACCTGTGAGGAAGTCCTGCCTGATAGTGCTATTGATGGCATCTTCATCTTCTGATGGCTAGAAGTATTCCAAGAGGGTGATAACCAACCAGACTGGATTTATCCTGCTCTTTGTGGACAAAATACACCTGGGCAATCTTCCACATTGTTTGGCAGGTGCCCGTGTTGGATCAGATGACCAGAGATGGCAACTGGGTTCTGGAGCACAAACCTTCAGCAATACAGTGAGAAGACGAATGTATCTGCTCAACCCTTGTCTTTGGCTAATGTGCTAGGCTCCCATCTTCTAGGATAGGACCATTGGATCCTCCCCTTCCCACACCCCATTTACTACCCAGTGCCATCTATGATTAGGCGGGGCTGGGCTGCATCACTGGCTGTTCACTCACTGAGCTCCGTCTCCTGCACACTGCCTTTACTGAATGCAGTTCTTTATTGCAGCTTTGGCAGGCTGCCTCTTCGTTTGTTGAGACATCCAGTGCTGCCTCCAGGCTGACCTTCAGGTCTCACTGCTCTCGGGCAGGTCCTGGGGCTCAACCACTGTGGTGCTGAGAGATATGCTGGGCCACAATGTTACTGGTTGTTGGGTGGTGTCATTCTGCTGCTCCCGACAATCCACTGCGCCTCAAGGATACCAAATTCTCAGCTGCCAAATTTGTTCCAAGTCTATCCCATTCAGTACGATGGCAGTGTCCCACATGATGGACAGTCTCCTTGGTGTGAAGACCAGACGATGTCTCCACAAGAACTCCCACCTTTCATGGGATCGATGCTACAGGGTAGCTTGGTGTCTACAGGGTTGAACTGATTTATCCTTCATATTGGTTCATTCACCAGCTGCCACAAACTAGTCTGGTAGTTACATTGTTTAGGAATCCACCAGATAGGTCACTTGTGCTGAGCCACTTTTGGTACTGGATATTGAAGCGTTTTTCCCAGTGATCCTCAATAAGAGAAGTACTGATTCATCAGCTGAGGGAGGACTGCAGCTAGAAGCCTGTAGGTTTCCTTGCTTGTGTTTGACCTGGTTTAGAGCCAATGCTGAGTACCTTCAGGGTCACGCTTTGCTTGTCCTTCCCAAATGCCATACCCCACACTTCTCCCCGTAAAATTTTGTTCCTGATTTTGATCCTACTTACCCAGTCTGTTGAAATAATTCACAAAAAGCACAGGGACACATACAAAGCCCTACTGCACATAGCCCTCTACTCATTTAAACTCATGTCCACTATTATTCTTTGATTTTTCCCAGTGAGATATATTTTTATTCCAACTTTTCAATTATCCTTGGACCACATGGGGTTTTATTTTCCTGACCAATGAGGGACTCTGCTAAACACTTTGCTATAATCCAGGTAGACTAAAAGCAAAAGTGCTACCTTCATTGCCAATCCTTGTTAATTCAAGTTGTCAGAGCAACCTCATTTTAATAAATCCATGCTAATTGTCCTGATTAATGTGCATCTCTCCAATCAATGCCATATGATGTCTCAAGTTTTTCAACAATTTGTGACACCGCTAATGTCAGGCTGACTGGCCTGTAGTTACTTAATGTGGTACCCTTGCTCCATTTTTAAAGAATGGGATCATATGATTATCTTCCATCGCAGGGCTTGTAGGCACAGAGCAAAGGGGTAAACGCCATTTCCTCCATTGCTTCTCCGGGTGCTCCAGTTTCCTCCCACATTCCAAAGATGTACAGGTTAGGAAGTTGTGGGCACGCGGAAGCGCGGCGACACTTGCGGGCTGACCCCAGAACATTCTACGCAAAAGATGCATTTCACTGTGTGTTTCGGTGTACATGTGACTAATAAAGACATCTTATCTCTCTAATCATTTTTTCTCCTGAGTGTCAATGCCTCTACCATCCCCTTCTCCATGATATGCAAAGTATTTATTTGGAAATTTATACACTTCTCCCATTGAAACAGTCAGGCTACCGTTTTGGTTCCTAATAGGAGCTACTCTTTCCTTTGTCATCCTCTTTTCCCTCATGTACTTATCAAACAATTTAAGATTTTCCTCGATTTTACCTGCAAATGTATTTTTATGTACCCTTTGCCTTCCTTTTTAATTTTATCCCTTAGCTGTATCAGGGTCTCTGCATATATCATAAGCTTACCTTTTTGTTTTACCCTGCCTTGGACATGCATTTTAGAGTTCTCCTTTTCTTTTAATGGGAAACCCAGTTGGTCTGTGTCTTCATTATCTTCATCTTGAATGTCATCAACTGGTCTGATTTATCTTCAAAGTATCGATTTCCAGTTCACTTTTGCTAAATCTTACCACAGTATGGTAAAATTGGCCTATGCTAAATCTAACTGAATTATGATCACTGCCTCCAAACTGCTACCCTTTTCACTTGCCCATGTCTGTTCCCTAAAACCAGGGTATCTAACCACCCCCCTCATCACACCAACTCCCACTCCTTCCCTTGTTGAAGACCATGTGCTGATTAATGTCTTCCCTTGAATCCTTTACTGGTTCAAACTTCTTTCATCTATATTATATATATATATATATATATATATATATATATATATATATATATATATATCAAATCCATATTATTTTGATTAAAACAATATCCATTTCCCTGTGCTTTGGTGGGATTTGAACTTGTGCCTCTGGATCATTGGAGTAACTCTCTGGTCATAGGGTTCCCCACACTGACATGATTTTTGATCCTGGTTTACGATGAATAGTTACCATAAGTAGCCACGTCAACAATTCCCATTCAACTCTGCTGTACCATTGGTCATGTTTTTTCAGATTCTGGCCATTACCTGGCTCTGAAGTTGGGGTTTCTCAGTTCTCACTCTCAAAGCATTCAACAGCTTGTTTATAAAGGATCTTCAACTAAGGTCTGTGAGGAATGTCACAAATTTGTCTACCTGAAAACAGAAAATTTCTAAGGCAAGAGGAGGAGTCAAACACTTTAGATTTACCTTCCTTTTTCTACAAAGTTAAAATATACCAAAATAATTCTTACCACTAACAGGTGGCTGAGGACTGGGCTGGCGCATTGCCTGGCTCTGTGTCGTTACAGCACGCACTGCACTATGACTTTGGTACGCAGGGGACGTTGTGTAAACCGCTGGGTTGCTGCTTCCTCTTTGGAGAGTGGGAGGTGGCGGTCTCACAGGTGCCTGTGATGAGGGTGGTGGCATTTGAGGACGTTGATGCTGCAGAATGCTAGGATTTGATTGCCCTATGAATAGAAGACATTGAATATTATGCCACATCTGATCTATATTGGTCAGCATTCATAAGTTTTACTAAAAAGACTTGCATTCCTACTGTATCTATCATGACCTCAAACTGTTTGAAGTGCTTCACAGCCAATTAAGTACTTCACTGAAATTTGTAGTTACTGCTGCAATGTAGGGATCGTACTTTAACATTTGCACACAGCAAGGTCCCACAAACAGCAGTGTGACGCCATCACTGATTACTTGTAAACCAATGCTTCAGCAGGTCTGCACTTGTCCACAACAACCGTCCCTAGGTTCAGTCAGTAATATCTGGTGTTATGAAGCTACTCACTACAGATCAGAACACTAGGAGCCAGAACCAGTCATCTGGCTGCTGCAGCTTGTCCAGTCTTTCAATAAGATCATAGCTGATCTGATCTCCTAGTTCCTGCCTGTTCCCCATCACCCCACCTCCCCCATAGATCAGAAATCTGTACATCTTGTTCTCAACCTTGGGAAGAAATTCCTCTTCATCTCCTCCTTAAATGAGTGATATCTTATTTTGATCCTATGCCCCATAGTTCTGGATACCCCCCATAAGAGACATCCTTCCAGCATTCACCCTATCAAGCCCCTTCAAAATCTTATGTTTCAGTATGATCGCCTCTCATTCTCCTGAACACTAGTGAGTCTAAGTCATCGTTCCTCAAAATATGCTCCCCTACCCCACAGAAATCAAGCTACTGGATGCTCTCTGAATGCAAGTATATGCAAGCTCCTTTAACAAAGGCCAAAACTATACATTATACACACCAGGGTGCAGTCTCACTAGTGTTCTGTGCAATCTATTTTTCTCCAATTTATCCTTTGCTGATTTCTAAAATCTTCTCAATTTTCTGACCCAACACTGATTCCAATTCCTTGCCTTTCAATTTGACACTCTTCTTAATGTCTTCAGTTAACTACAGATGGACCTTTTTCATGGTCTGTATTTCTCAATGGAATACATCTTTGCTCAGAATGATGAAACATTTCCTGAAATGTTGACCACTGGTTATCTGCCATCTTAGCTTCAATTTCCCCAGACTGTGACAGCCAACTCTACCTTCATATCTTTCTAATTGCCTTTAGGTCTAAGATACAAGTTTCAGTCCCAAGCTCTTCACTCGAAAACTGTGTGTGAAATTTTATGTTATGATCACTCTTCCCCAGGGAATTCCTTAACTATGAGATCATTAATAACCCTGTCCCATCTCACATAACCAGATCTACAATAGCTTGTACCATGGTTGGTTCCACAACAGTCCTGAATAGACTCCATGCTTAGCCAACTTGACTGGTCTTCTCTTTGCAAGTATTAAATTTGTCCACAATTATAGCAGTTCCCTCTGAAGGATTCCTGATTTACATTCTTCCTACAGTACACCTACTGTTTAGGGGCTGAAAGTTTACTGATACCAGTCTTTTCTTTCCCTTGCTTTTTCTTATCTGCATCCTAATGATTCTACATCTGGATATATGTACCCACATTAACCTTTTAAATAGAACTAAAGAGAGAACAACTTAGAAAGTATTTTTCACAATAGTAAAGTCATCTTTGTAAGACAGAAAATGCTGCAGCAAGCTCCCACAAACAGCAACATGACAATGGCCAAAGAACCTCTTTCAGGAATTTCAGTTTAAGGAGTGAGAATTCTCCTGTTTTTCTTCATGTTTAGGGATTATTTATGTCCACACCGGGATTGATCACCTAGAAATTCAGCTGCATAAATTTCCTTTGTTTTAAACCATTATGCAATTAAAAATTAATTTCTTTTTGGAGTGAAACATGATTACATAATTTCTGCATTTCTCTGCATCTCTTTGGAAATTCATCAGGGTACTTCTGCGACGAATAACCCTTGAGGCCCAAAGGTTTCTGTGTCAATAGTGCAGAGGATGGACATTGTTCCTCATGCAACTCTCCTTTTGCAGCAAGATCTTATCAGTGGGAAGGTAGACTGTGAAACCAGCCAGGTTGTCTATATTTTACCTTACATTCTTCAGGTACATTCCTGAACCTGCACAGCCATAATCCACTCCCATTACCCCTCATCTCCACCCCGAGAGGCCCTGATCTGTTGCATCCAACTCCTCCAGCTTCAGACCACCCAAAACTCTGCCAGCATCCCACCCCCCCCCCCCCCCCCCCACCTTGACCATCCAAAACAGTGCTTGGGATCTTGACTTTCTCTCCGATCCTCCAGCATTTATTGGTGTCCACTCCCTGATGCTCCTCTCACTTCAGCCTCCATGAGGCTCCGATATTGAAACTGTGCAAATGAAGTTTGCAGTGGGGTAGGGCAGAGGGATGGGGCCACATATAGAATGGCTGTTAACACCTCACTCAGTAGGATCCACTAGAATTTCATGGCAAATTCTCACACAAAACAATGAAACGATGTGGCAGTACCTAAATAACATGATCATTTGTAAATTTCAAAAATGTAACAATGCCTAATTACACATCCCTCCAACCCAGCCACTCTTCCATCTTACAAATCCCTACACATAATTGGAAACTGATGTTTAATATTGGATCCAATACCTGTTAATACTCTACCTGCAGACACACTGTGCACACTGGCAGTCTGTACAGCTAACCCGATCGTACTTGCGCTGTTCTGGCCTGCTGGTAAGTGGGGCTGTGTGGAGGTCTGCTGTGGAGAGATTCCCTGGGGAGCTGCCGGAGGTCGAACCTGGGTTTGGACATTAGGCGAGGGTAGCAGAAGCTGGTTCGTTCCTTGGTTAATAGGCTGATTGTGTTTCCTGGCACCTGGTCAAGAAAAAATTATGCCAAACTAATGCAAGCCTATGAGAATAACAACCATACCCACCCACAGAGAGGGGCTGAGAACATTTGTGTGCACATATTCGTTAAATAATAGTATCCTGATGCAAGTTCACATGCATTAAGCTGTGAAAATGAGTTGCTGTGCCTTTCAGTCAATTTGATATCTCATTTCGTCTGCTTAGAGGGCATAGCTTTAGTGTGGGGGGGGGTGGGGGGAAGATCAAGGGAGATGTGTGGGGCAAGTCTTTTCTGTTACACAGAACGTGGCAGGTACGTGGAATGCTCTGCCAGGAGTGGTGATGGAAGCAGACACAATAGTGGCATTTAAGAGCATTTAGGCAGACGCATGAACACATGAAGGGAATGAAGGTACACAGATCACATGCAGGCAGATGGGATTAATTTCATTTGACATTGTGGTCAACACAGACAACATGGACCAAAGGGCCTGTTCCTGCTTTGTACTATTCCATGTTCTCTCTAAACAGCTCCTATGTACCACTCACAGGATTTCTGATTAGTTTTATTTTGTTTGATATGAACATTGCCATGGTAAAGAAATCCTCTGACTACGAATATTCCTCCCACATTCCAAAGATGTACGGGTTAGGAAATTGTGGCGTGCTGTGTTGGCGCCAGAAGCACGGCGACACTTGAGGGCTGCCCCCCAGAACACTCTAACGCAAAAGATGCATTTCACTGTGTTTCAATGTACACAGTGACTATAAAGAAACCTTATCTTATATTTCAAATCTTTAACTTGCTTTGAATGATCAGGAAGTTATTTTCTCCTGATCAGTGCCTATTTGGAACTAGTAGGCTGAGTGGCCAATTTCTCTGCTGTAAATATTAAGACTACTAATTGACAAAAAAATCCTCATTTTTTATTGCTGCAATTCTATTTTACGCAATCTGATAAACCGCTGTACTGGAACCAGGCTTAAAATGTACTTAGCTAAGGTGGAGCCCTATAGTATGCTCTCCAAAGGAACTTTTACTGATGACGGAAAGTGACAATGGAAATACACAAGATAAACCCACCAAAAGGATGGGCCAAGCAATTATTCTTCCCGAGGGAGATTCCGTATTAGAACCAGGCAAGTCAGCAGGGAATTTGTCAAATCTACAGCTGAAGTTTGCAGATTTCAGTGGAGAGTTATGCATCACCAAATACGGGGAGCTGCAGGAGGAAGATGGTGTAAGATTGCAAAGGTCCATACCTTGTGTAGACATTTCATCTTCATCATCACCCGTCAGGTCAATGACAGCTCCCACGTCACTTCCTCCTGTCTTTCCACTCTGAAAGAAAAAACTGCTGTTTTGCGATGGGATTCCTCGAGTCGCAATGGACTACACATCAACATCTGCTCGCGCCACTACATAGAGACCTTTGACAGGTGTGAATGGGTTGTGGCTGCTCACCGCTTCTACGGTTTAATTTCAGTCCTGATAAGTGACCATTTTATTCCATAAACCTCAACACCAAGTATTGAGTTATAGACCATAACAAAAATCTACCGCTATCTATTGACAGTTTTGAGTGCTGATAATTGTGTGTCTTACTGTTGAATGTCATTGAGACTTGAAACACGGTTAAGAGTTATGCAGAACAGTTGGGCGATATTTGTGGCTGAGAAGACGAGAACCACTTTCCTACACGTTACCTAATCCCCCTCTTGATGTCTTAACTGACCCTAAATCACCCCCCAACTTCCAACAAGGAAACCCCTTCCACCAAAATCCCATGAGATCACAGCCTCTATCTTGCCCATGTCCAGTGAGAGGCACCCAACCTTCACTGACCAGGATCCTCCCAATATCTTCTGTAGCCTTTGCCTTTCAGAAACAGTGGGGAGTGAGGGAAGGATCACAAATGTCAATTGCCACATCCACTGTGTGACCCCTCAGTCTTTCTTGCGGTCGACTGAAATTTTAGGGTTCAGTTTGCTCATATTTAGATGGCAATTAGTACTTGCAGATGGAAACTGTTAACTGAAAATTTGCAGATGATACACGAGTAGGTGGAAGACAGGCTGTGGAGGGTAGAAGTAAATTACAGAGAGATATTGATAGTTTAAGTGATTGGGCAAGAAACTGGCAAATGGAGTATAATACGGGAAAATGCAAAGTTCAATGTGGAGGAAATGAAGAAAGGCCGCAAAAAGCTGCAGCACAGTGGTTTGTGGATCACTGTATATGAAACACAAAAAGCTGGCACACACGTGCAGCAGGTTATAGGGAAGGCTAATGGAATGCTGGCTTTTACTTCATGGGAGTTAAAGACAAGATGTTTTACTACAACTGTACAAGACACTATTGAGATCACATCCAGAGATCTAAAACTACCTTTTCACATCACCGTTTGTATTCTTTCCTCTTATACCTGTGACCTCTAGTCGTCAGCCTCTCCACCAGCAGGAAGAGCCTCCCTTTATCCACTCTGTCCAGACCCCTCATCATTTTATATACCATCACTTCTCCCCTCTCTTCACCAAAGAAAACAATCCCAGCTACTCCAATCTTTCACTGTAACTGTAGCCCCTCATTTGGAAGTTATTCTCGTATATCATTTCTGGACCTTCTCTAATGCTTTTGTATCCTGCTTGAAACCTGGTGGCCAGAATTGAATGCAATACTTCAGGTGAGGCTGGACCAGTTTTATAAAGGTTCAGTATGATTTCCCTGCTTTAGTACTTATGCCTCTACTGATGAAATCCAGAATTGCATGTACCTTACTAACCACATCTTCCAACCTGCCTTGCCACTTTCAATGACTTGTGCACACACAGCCCAGGTCCCTCTGCTCCTGCAGCCCTTTTAGAACAGTATCCTTTATTCTGCATTACCTCTCCACATTCTTCCTAATAAAATACATCATCTCACATTTCTTTACATTAAACTTCATCTGCCCTGTGTCTGCCCATTGCACTAGACTGTTGCAATCTGCCAAGATTTCTGTCATCCACAAATTTAACAATTGTGGCTTGCTTCCTCCAAGTCTGTCTTTAATACAGATCCAAAAAACAAATCAATGATCCTAATAATCATCTTTGGGGAGTGACATTGTTCACCTTGCTTCAGACCAAAATCCAACCATTTACCATGACCCTCTGTTGTCTGTCACTGAACCATCATCATATCCATGCCATCAATGTCTCTTTTATATCATGTGCTGCAACTGTGCTGATACACACATTATGTGGCACCTTATCAAAAGCTTCTGCTTTATTATGCAGTTATTAACTGGATTAGCCTCATCAATTCAGTTACCTCATCAAAAATATTCCATCAAATTGGTTAAGCATGGTTTGTCCTTACAATTCCATGCTGGCTTGCCATATTTAATCCATTCCCCTCTATTAATCCTGTTCTGGGTTAATATTTCTAAACCAAATGATTAGCCCATAGTTGCTTGGGTTATTCTTGGTCCTTTTTTTAGGTCCTAGACTCAAGGGAGAATCTAGGACCAGAGACAGTGAGGTCTCTGAGTAAGGGGGTGTCCAATTAAGACTGAGATGGGGTACAACTTTTTCTCTCAAAGGGTTGAGTACCCCTGGAATTCCTTGTGCCAGAAAGCACTGGAAGCTGAATCCTTGCATCCATCCCACCGCTGTTTATCTCAGTTTTGAATCATGGTCTTAAAACCGATGCAACTTCTCAAGTCTGCAGGTAAATTGTTGGCATTAAACCCAAACATGTATGCTTTATTTCAGGGTGTCAGATATTGAGAAAGTTTGTTATTAATGTTTGTAGGAAGAATGGAAAAATAGAATATTCATTGCATGGTTACAAACCGGTAAATGTTGGTACTCAAGAGGGTTGTGGGTGCACCTGTGCACAAAACCTGTATGTGGGTACAGAGAGATGAAAGGTGCTAGCATTTATTGCATAGTGGTGGGTACATCTTACTGCCATTTGTACAGGGTTTCAGCAAGTGTATATTTGGTCCTATACCCAGGGAAGCATAAATTTATCTTGGAGTTGGTGTAGCATAACTTTTCTAAATTGATATCTGGGATGAAAGGATTGTTTCATTGGAAGAGATTAGATAGAATTGATCTGGATCCACTGGAGCACAGAAGAATGAGAGGTGCTTTCACGGAAACAGGAAAGATTTGGAGACAGAATGATAGGGTAGATGTTGAGATAAGCCTTTCTTTGGCTGAAGAACCTAGAACCAAGGAGCATGGTCTCAGATTATGGGGATGGCTATCTGGATTCTGACGAAGAGAAACTTCTTCACTTGGATGGTTTACAAGCTGGAATTCTCTACCCTCAAGACTCATGGTGACTTAGTTGCTGGAAATATACATTATTGAGAGCAACAGATTTTTGGATATGTCTGGAGAGTGGACAGAGTTTGGCATAGTCTTACTAATTTTGGCCTAATCAGCTCTCAATTCTTATGCTCTTAGATATTTCTACCTCTGACTACTTGGATCATTGCTCCAAATATCATTTGACACCAAAGGTGCATAGGGTTTCAGGAATGGATCAGCTGAGAGTTACGAATGTGATGCCAAGGAGATATTCTACTGATCAAGAGCAGGGCTTTTTAGAAACCCAATACCTGAGTGCAACAGATCAGTGGAATATATCATGGCTGGTTTCCCCAAGAAGTCCACTAGACTTTCTGAATTTCTTGTGTCAGCACACTAACTTTGTGATGTGTCACTAGACACACAAATCTCTTTGCTCCTTGTTAATTTCTAAACGTTCCATCATTAAAGTATTTTATATTGTTTTGCTTGGATCCAAATTAAATCTTCTTGCATTAAAGTCACTGATATACAGGGTGAAAAGCTTAAGCCCCAAATCCCTGAAGAATACACTGTACTATGTTCTGTCAGTGAGCAACTCCTTTAAACCTACTGTCCCAGATTCCAAACAATAACTTACGTCTGCACAAGGCTATAGTCCTGTATGCACTAATAATCTTTAGTACGGAACCTTTTGAAATGCATCCAAAGTCTACGCCAGGAAGGAAATAGGAATAAGACATTCAGCTCCTTGTGCCTGTTGCATTATTCAATAAGACCCTGGCTGATCTTTTACCACAGTGCCACTTTCCTACATTGACCCATAGCCCTAGGTTCCCTTAGACAACAGTTAACTCCATCATTCTCTACATCAGATGCTTTATAACCCACTTCATGAGTTATTTCCTCAATTTTTAACTGTTAGTCACATATGACCTAGTTTCTATATCAGTTTTACAGCAGAGAAAGAGGCCAGTTAATCTAATGTGTAACGATGATGTTTATGCTCCACAAGTCTCCCTACACAATATTTCAACTTAACATCAGCACAGCTTTCTATTATTTTATCAGATATGCTTTCCAAGTTCTATTTAAATGGATCCATGTTATTTGCTTCAACTACATCTTAAGGTGGTATTTACCATATTATCAGTCTTTAGATGAAGAGCAACCCTCCTTTGGATTTAATATTGACCACACTGATTTTAATGACCTCTTAATTTAGGACTTCGTACCAACTTTCTATCAGCTCTATACCAGTTTAAAAGCCCTGTAGCTTTCTCGCAACTATTGTTGAACAGGAGGACTAGTTCTCTCTCTTAAAATAATAAAGTTACATTTACAAATTTTCCAATCTAAATGACTAAGTCTAAAGGTATTAAGAAAACCATGACTGATGGTGGTAACCACTGGATCCCGCAGATTTGGTTACCTTAGGTTTATTTATAGCCTTTATTACATTTTTTTCTGATTAGTATTAAAACCACTGAGCATCTTCCATTTTGTTTTTCTGGTTGCCACGTGCCAGCTTTTCTCTTCCCAGATGCTAGTTGATCTGCTGAGTATTTCCAGCATTCTGCTAATTTGGATTTCCAGAACTGTCATATCCTGCACTTCAGTTCTATCATGTAGTTCCCCCTTTCCTCTATAGCCCTAAAATTTATCTGCCCAGCTCCTCCAGATACATTAGAAGAGATTAACAAGCATTTGTTTCCTCTTTTACACAACATGAAGGCAACTTGGACAACCTTGGTCTCTACCGTATCACAGACATTCCCTTTGTTCCCTCCACCCTCCCCTTCTCTGCAACTTCAATAGGCACGTTTTCTCACTGGTCATCAACCTAAAATGTTAACTCTGTCTCTTTCTCCACAGTTGGTACCTGATCTGAGTAGTTCTAGCCTTTCTGTTCTTACTTTCTTGTGCATGCATCTTTAATGGACCTACATTCCCCTTTAAGTCTTGTTCTCTCAAAAAAAAACATTGGACTGCTGGGCCTGCTTCTGTGCTGTATGACTAATATCTTACTGTTAGTCTTGACATCTCCTTAAAGTTTTTAATGACTTTTAACCTTTTGTAAAATATTAGTATTAGATCCACATGTTCTGTTTGCACCCTGGGATTTAACAAGTCCATAATATTACAACATTCCCTGGCACAGTGCGATAATGCTTGGTGAATTAATACACCAAGCTATCTATCCCTGAAACAGTAAAATGGCCCCATCCCCATCCAAACGTATGATTCCTTTGGACATATTGCTGCTTTACTTTCTACCACTCCCAATTAATTTTATAAGCATCTGGTCAAATAGAAGAGCAATTTAGTCTAGAATGGCAGGGCTCTTGTGATATTGTTTGAAATATGCTGGATATTCTGTAAGGACACAATTGCTATATAATGCAAGGCAGTTTATTACTGGTCTCAGGAGACTTGCAAATGAGATTAATGTAATGGGCAAAAAGGTCCACATGGACATGGTGATCGAAGCATGTCCAAATCTCCATCTGGCACCAGATATTGGTAGGATATTGTCCAATGCTTCCAATCCATCTGCATTCAGCTTTCAATATGCAGTACTAGAGCCCATAGACCAAAGCTACCCATGGCATAGTGACCTGCTATTGCACCAGTAACTGATAGGCTTTGTAATCTGCTGGATATTGACCAGCTACAGCTAATACTGCAGTTCATCTCACGTTGCAGGCACAATTGACAAACTTTTATTTGATTGAAATGGAGAGGGTTAGCGGTTCCACTTGCCTGGAACACTTTGGAAGCAGTATTCAGCGCACTCGAGACTTGGATCTGAGCCTGAACAAGTTTAGTTGATGCACAACCAATGATCTAGCAGCATTGTTACTGAAGACCCTTCCTCAAGCACCATTTAGACAAAAAAATGGACTGCAGTTAATATACTTAAAAGTTCTCTATCTAGCTTAAGTGTTGATGTCACTTGCAGACATCATACCCTGTGTCAACAATTGATAAACCATTGGCAACGTCTGATCTACCTGAACGAAACAAGGTTATTTTAATGTCAACAATTCCCTGACCATTAAACAATGTGACTGAATCCTGTTTTCATATTAGAGTCTGTGCCCCAAGAGAGACAATATTAGAGTTGAACATTACAGAACCAGACCCTTCGACCATTATTTCCATGCCCATCTACATTAATCTTATTTGCACGTCACCTGAGCCAAATAATAAACTGCCTTGCATCATATGGCAAGTGTGTCCTTATAGAATATCCAAAATATTTCAAACAATATCAAAAGTGCCCTGTCATTCTAGATTTTGTGGATCAAAGGGGCTACAAAATAAGGGGCTTGTCACTTCAAATTAAAATGTGTAGAAACTACTCCTGAGGGTAGAGAATCTCTTGAATTCTCTGCCCCCGAGGCAGTGGAGGCCAGATAATTAGATATATTTAAGGTGGAGATAGATACATATGAAAGACTGAGGAATTAAGGGTTATAATGAACTTGCACAGAAGGAGCCAGCATAGATCAGCCGTGATCATATTGAATGGTGGGGCAGGCTTGAGGGGCTGACTGGTCTACTCCTGCTCCTAGTTCCTTGTGTTCAATAGCCTGATGCAGGAGGGTATGGAGATGGGGGATGCAATAGGATTAAGAATGGCTAGAGCACAGAAGATCATTTCATGTCTAATCTCTACCAGAGCAGTGAGAGAAGTCAGCCTCTACATCTATGAGAACATGAGAAAAATGGATTAAAAATATTCAGAGCATTTTAAAACATTAATGAAGTGCAGACATTCATTGAGTTTAGATTTGTTAATGCTTTTGACAGAGTAAGTAAAGTTTATATAGGTCAGCACAACATGGTGGGCTGAAGGGCCTGTACTGTACCATGCAAACAGAAGCTGGTTCCAAAGACAAATGGATAACATAGGAGTCAAATTTAAGACAATTACCTAAAGAACCATATTGAAGGGATTTTAGCCAAAAAATTGGATTTCATCCATTTTTGATTTCTTAAATGGATGATACATTTTGCCACAACAATCAGTTATAAGAAAATGTCAATAAATAGGGGCATTCCCACTAAGAAACTATTATCTTGTATTTAAAAGCATTAGAAGGCAACTTGTTCAGGAACAGCCGCCGCTTCCTGAAGTCAGGTCTTATTGATGTGTCATCACTGGCAAGGAGCTCCCTCAATGGTGGCCACGGAGAGAAGGGAAAACAAGTGGGAGAGATCGGGGTAGTAAAGAGGGAAAACTTGGAAGGGAAAGGCAAAATTGCAGTGTTGGGTAATTGAACTCCTTGTGCTGTGAAGCAGTCTACTCAGGCTAGGTGCTGTGATCAGATTATTCCCCAACAATCTTCAGGGACACAGATCATAGCAGCAAGTGCAGATACTGTGAGCTTTGGCAGTGCTGCAAATCTGCAAAAGTGCAGCATATGGAAATCAATATGGGTGAGTCAGGAAAGATAAAAATGTCCCAGTGGGGTCCTATTTTTGGGATTAACAATGATGGTCATCAACTTGTGATCCAGTTTCTGTCATTAAGTCACAAATAGCACTATGCTGCTTGAAGATTTCACGTGTGTGAAATAGGACAGGAAAACTGACACCCATGCTTGGCTCAATCATAACCTGAAGAGCCTGGTCTAACTTCCCAATGCACAGGATTTCCATTGGAAACGGGTTCTAACAAAAGAGTTTTGAAAAGTGATTTAAGTACAAAAAAAAAATTTTGAAAAAAAAAACTGATTTGTAGGCTTTTTTTTTGTAGGTTACAGTCTGGAATGTAGAGTACAAAAACGTGGAAGCAGCAGATTTAATTTGCAGGACTGTGTGCGCTGAGGTAATGGATTGAAGCTGTGGTTGTGGGAAGTCTGGCATAGCCAGTCACTGTGCTCCTCAATTTGGGAGGAGGAATTTATCAAGGTTCCTGTATTTACCTAGGAAATCCTAGAGAAAGAAGTCTGAATGTGACAGGATTGGGCTGTAATGAGCAACAGGTTTGTTTAACTTTCAGCAGAAAAGAGCAAGTGCCACTTATTACACATCATGCAGTTCAGGATGAAAAAAAGAGCTGAAATTAAATAGGGCGGAAAAAAAAAACAGCTGTTACTGTTTGGTTCTGATTACCAAATCTGACCTTAGCTACCAACTCCACCCTTGGTAACTGTCCAAAAACTGAATATTATTTGCCATATTGATGTTATATCTGACCCAAGGGTGATCTTTGGACCACATAGCTTCATTATCACCAAGACCTCCCAAAAATTGCCTGGCTCTGCCTCTGTGCTCAGCTGCTGCCTCCAGACTTGATCATTCTAATGAACTCCTGGCCACAACTCTTGTTCTATCTTCTATAAAATTGCGATCATCCAAAACCTTATTGCATGTGTTCTAGCACCCAAAATATTCCTTTTATCCATCACCCATATGCTTGCTACTTATATTGACTCCAATTAAATATTGCCTTGATTTTAAAATTCTCATCCTTGTTTTTTCCCCCAAGCTCTCCATGATCCCACAGATCCCTTAGCTGTAATCTCCTTCATTGCTCAACCCTCTGAAATATTTGTGCTCCTCCAGTTCCAGACTGTCAATCCTTCCCTAACACAACTGCTCACCACCATTGGTCATGCAACCAAAGATCTTTGCTATGGAATTTCCTCTCTAAACTTGTTTTGCTCCTTCCTCCAAGTCACTACTTAAAAACTCTGTCCAAACTTCTAATCACCTGCCCTAATAACTTAATGTGGGTCAATATCAAATTTTATTTATAGTGTTTTGGAATATTTTGCCACATTAATGCCTATATAAATAAAACTGCTGCTATTATTTTGTCAATTAAGCACACCTGAATATCAATCAACATAGAACATCTAATAGCTTTTAAAATAAGTTTAAAATCCATAAAGGGTTTAACTTTATTTATTTAGAAAATGTTGTGTACAGAGAGATATTCTGTAATTCCATCATTGTTGCAAGGAGGCTGCAGTGATTGACTCGATTTACAATGGAATAGGGATTACTGGATAGCTGAGCATTGCAGTACATTGTTTAGAGGTACACTAGCATTGTGATTATGTTACTGGACTAATAATACTGAAGCCTGGACAAATGCTCTAATGACAAGTTCAACCTCCACCCTGGCAACTTGTATGTAATTTATCCAAAAAAAAGAAAGCCATTGGATTGTTGTTGAAAAACCCATCCAGTTCCCAATGTTCTGTAGGGAAGGAAATCAGTGTCCTACATCTGTTCTGTATGGATTATAAACCCATAGGAATGTGGCTGACTCTTAATTAATCTCTGAAAAGGCCTGAAACCTGCTTGGTTGTATCACTACTATGCACTATGGGAACACCACACATGAAAGACTGCAGGGGCTCAAGACAGCTCAACAGCATCTTCTCAATGGCAGTTTGTGATACCAAAACCTTATGAATGAATAAAAAACTCTCAGCAGTCTGGGTCTATGCAATGGATGAGGAAATATAATTAATAGAGGGGTTGAGTGCATTATGGCATAACAGTGTAAAGTAATGCATTACACACCACATTCAGAAATCATGGATAGAAACGGTTTATGATTAAAAAAGGGGGACAGTTACAAAGACTTGTGCAAGACAAGATGGGAGACTAAGGACAGAAGATCAAAGTAGAAACAACTTTAGTACAACACACAGTACAACTAGCTGGGGGATGCAGAGTTGAGAAGGAACTGCAGTGCCTGACTGGGTAGAACATAGATTAAAATGCAAGTAATAAGCCAACTATAGACACAACACAAAGACCATATAGTGCAACAGTGCAAAGTCTATACCAGAAAAGACAAAAGCTAGTTGAAGCGTGAGGAGACAATTAGCCACTAGGCAGCCTTTTCACTGGGGCCACTCACAGGAAATGTCGATGTTATCCAATCCCATTGATCAATCAAGATGATGTTATGTTTAAATTACACATCTGGCAGTCTAGTAACTGCAAAACTTCCTGATGTTAAATTTAATATTTGTAATATACATGTAACCAAAGATTAAATCAACTCTTCCCTCGAAAGCTGGGCAGTAGAGATAAAAATGTTGTAGGCCATTGTGAAACCACCTTGTTCAGAAACATTCCATATTTTCAGCTTGATAATATCATCCCAATTTTCCACTTATAGCATTCAGCTGGTGAACACCCCATTAATGATTCAAATAGATTAAAGTTACTAATAGGTGGAAGAAAAGATCAGAATTTGGGATTCTCTAATGACTCTGTGTAAATGGCCTCACAGAAGCTTATTTTAACATCAATTAGAAGACAAAATAGCTGACTAAAGCATAAAGTATACAGCATTCATATTAAAGCTATAGTATGCAGTAACATCTATAGACTAGAGGAACAAATACTGAACAAAACTGAACTGGCAGTCAACTTGGTCCCCATGTCCATATTGTGAAGTTACTCAATCATTCGCTTTTGGCTATTTTGGCTTAAAAGGCATTCAAGATGCATTTCAGATGAAACATTTTTTTGAGACAATATGTCAGTGCCCAAGAAGAATCAAACATCTCTGCTCAGCCAATTGAAAGTCTTGCATTTTATTCCATCAATTGATTCTGCCTCCTAATATTGAAATGTTAATGAGCAGAATGTATGTTAACTGACTGGCGATGAGTTTTCTTCCAATCCAAAGAAAGGGAGAGTTAAAGCCTTTCAGATACATTGATGAGGCCCACTCTTCGTAAAATATCCACAATATTTTGATAAGTCATTTCACTGTAAATAATTAACTGAATTATACTGCAATTCCTATTCCACTACAAAACACTTGCATTATCAATTTCTTTTTGGTTTTCATACATAATCAGCCCATCAGTTCTCAAAATTTTATGATCATGTTTGCAAAGAGCATTGAATTGACAACACAGTAAAATTATCATATTTATTATATAACGCCATGGTCATAAGTGCAAAATCTGAATGGTTAGAACCCGTGCATTATTCAGGACAATGCACTGTTCTCCTTAGTTTTAAAACGAGCGCCACCTGCTGAGTTCATTTCAGTAAACAATGTACCAAAAGACAGAAAAAAGAATAGTTTACAATAAAGCCACACTGGTTCTAAGCTGGCCTCTGCCAGTATTCCAGGTCCACAACATTCTGGGTTATCCACTGATAACCCCAAAGCAATAAGTTAATAACTATGATGATGTCATTCAAACTTACAAAGAATTTTGAAAAATACATTAAACTGTGGTAAATTAGCAATTACTAGGCATCACAATATAATTAGTAGCAGTCTTTGCCCAGTTCACTGCCACATGCACCACAGATTGAATGAAAATTCTCAAGTATACAGATAACAAGAACAAAACTACAACAGATGCTCCTAGGCGTTATATAATAGCAATAATGAACTGGAAGGTGTATATTGTTGTATACACTTTGTATAGGCATTCTTTGCATCCTGTTCCCCTGGCAATCCAAGAAGAAATCAAAATTGTTGCACTACTCAGATTTCAATATTGTAATACTTTCCCCTCTTGGGTATGGAAGACAGTCGAAGCCCAGTAACTTAGAAAGTAAAAATGAAGTCTTCCTGATCAGTATAGTCTATTACAAAAACCCTATTAATTCTAATTTAATATTTTGGGATAAAATGGGGTTTAGGAGTACAAACTGTAGTGTAGAAGATGTCACTCAGTTTCTCTCTATAAACAGCATCCAACCGTCACGTTAGCTTAAATTGCACAATTATTTTGCCTCAAACATGAAGTCTGCTAGAAAGCCAAGGCTGGAACTCCATCCTAAATCTAGTTACAAAAGAGCTATGATAAATAAATAGGAGCCAATTAAAATCTTCAAAACAGAACATTTTATACAATATCTTGGAGCACAAGAGCAATGAACTCCAATATGAACAAACCAATATGACTTAAATATTTTGTGCAAGATGGGATCAATTTTATTAATAAAGATAATATTAAAAACTGAGAATTTAGTATAATCCAAGAGTGTTTATTTGTTCTTTGCTTTTTTCTTTTAATACTACTTGCATGAAAGGAAAATTGTCCCAATTGTTTGAGATTAAGGAGTTGATGATGATCTTGTTCACTGGTAAGGGGATTTCCCCCAACCATGTGTCACAGCAGATTTACTTCTGACAACGATTTAAAAAAATGCTTGTATTTTAGCCTAAAGTTGATTAACGTTTGTGCAAGGCATATCCTTTTGCAAAATTTGTACAGCATTGCATTGGCTTTGACAGAAGGTTTTTTATGAAGTTGGTCTAATAACAATGCAGTAGCTTGCTGCTGTGATTATTCCTGAAACACAGCACCACACACTTAAAAGACAGCTTTACTCTAGGAGAATTCCTTCACAAATATGCACAAGTTTTTTGTCTGGGTATCAATTTTTGTTTTGGATAAGAAAATATTGAGATTAATTTCCTTCCAACCAATGTTAAGGCACAAATGTTTTGCTCACATCATTAACCCTCTTCATGCTCAGAATAAAGACCAGCACGTACACTGCATGGGAGAAGGTGAAATGACTGAAAAGATTTGATTGGCCAGTGCATCATTTGCTAATATACACCTTCTTACTCATTATTATTTTGGATGAAAAATATATCACAATACATATTACATATTTTAGTTTGCATTTTTAAAACTGGCAACAAGTAACTAAAGAACCTCAAAATTTAAAAAAAATACAAAACCTTTTACAATATTAACTCCAAAAAATGTTACTGATTTTGAGCTTTTGATGACTGAGGTAGCAGTTCAAGAATTAGTTTTTAAAAAAGAAACAATTCTAAACTTGCATTCAGGCCTGGAGGCAAGTGAGAAAAAAATGTACTATAAGTAGTAGAAATTAAGTTATATAGCCAATTGAACTAGCTCAACTAGCCACTACCATCTTAGTAGATATGATCTGCAATAGATTATTCATATTTTACAATTCCTTCATTTCAAATTACACAATACAAAATGTCCACATTTCTTAAACTTTATCACACAATACAATAATATTGCACTATAATGTCAACATATCTGCTTTCTTCACAGACGCATTCCAATCTGCTGAACATTTCCAACATTTATTTTTTTAATTAATGTTTAATCTCACTAAAAAAAATCCACTCCAGTTTTCTAAATAATCACATGTCTAGATCAAAACTTCAACACAATTGCTAAGCATTCTGTGGCTGATAGAACCACAAAGCTTGCGTATTCAAATTCAACCATGGTAAACCGAAAATGAAACTGATTTAATTTTTTTCCTTCATTGCTCTATTCAATAATATGTATTAACCTTTCTACACAAAGAAATTTGTGATAGCTTCTCTAAAAGCCTTTTAAGCATATCCCTTTTTATTCTTGTGTATTTTAATTTGATTTCTGGATTTACATTTTTATATACTTATAACAATCTTGAATTAGTAAAACTATAAACATTTCTGAAAGCTCATTTCTTCCTGTATTTTCTTTTATTATACTGACAGATAGTGGTAAATGAATGGCAATTACTGTAGCACTGCGAGATGTCAAATTGGTAATGCAACTGGGAGCTGTAAGTTATGAAGGATTTATTCATAGGTTCATAGAGTTAAACATCACAGAAACAGGCCCTTCAGCCCAACTTGAGCATGCCAAACAAGGTGCCTATCTACACTAATCCCATTTGCCTGCATTTGGCCCATATCCCTCTAAACCTCTATTATCCATCTAACTGTCCAAATGAATTTAAGCATTGTAATTGTACCTGCCTCGACAATCTCCTCTGGCAGCTCATTCCATAAACCCACCAGCTTGTGAAGAAAAACTTATCCCTCAGATCGCCTTCAAATATTTCCCCTCTCACCTTAAAACTATGCCCTCTAGTTTTAGACTCCCTTACCCTGGGGAAAAGGAGTATGACTACCTACCCTATGTATGGCTCTTATGATTTTATAAACATCTCAGTCCTCAGCCTCCTTCACTCCAGAGAAAACTGTCCCAACCTATCCAATGTCACCTTGTAACTCAAGCCCTCCAGTCCAAGCAACATTCCTTTTAATTTTTTCTGCAGTCTCTCTACCTTAATTACATCCTTCAATTTATCTTCATATGTACAGAAGAAATATGAAAAGCCCTCCTTGGTGGAAACAAATCAATGGCAAATCATTAATAGAAGGAACAACCTGCATTTATATATCAGACCTGAGCACTAAGTTTCCAAAATATTTCAATGACAAGGAAAGTAAAAGCTCACCAAGAAGGAACTAGAAAATTTACAGTGATCACCAAATGCGAGGATGGAGGAATGTAGCAGTTTTATAAAGCAAATTACATAGTTGCACGGGACATAGCTTTTAAGTCACTGATGCAATAGTGGAGGAGATTTTTTGTGAAGGACAGAACAAAAGACTCAATGAGGTTGTAAGATAAACCAGGGAGACCATCGTGGTACAAGGCAAGTGGGAAATGATAGCTGTGAAAAGATCTTTGAATAAAATAAGGGTAGCAGTTACTTTGGAGCTTTTGTAATATTTTCATGGTGTTCACAGGATGAGCAATAGAGAAGTTGAGTTTAACAAGAAGCTTGCATGAGACATTGGGTACAGGAGTAAGTATGGACACAGGTATTGATGGGGAGATAGAAATTAAGCCTCACACATCTGTGTCTACTAAAGCTAACACATGATAGTGAAGGATGCCATGATGGATTTTTACAGACAGGGGCTCAACAAGAATTAAGATATTGAATTTCCAGTGTGATACATTTGGTGATGATGTTTAGCTGGAATAAGCTGTGGATAGGCTTCCCACAACGCGACAACAACTATAGAATCAAAGCTAATGGTGAAAAGATAAAGTTGGGCTGCATTAATCTAACAAAGCTAAACCTAAGGTTAAAATAGCAAAGAGGCAGCAAGGCAAAAAGAATGACATGCATGGAACCATGGTGAAAATAGCAGAGCAGAAACTCAACATCTCCCAATAATAAACCAATTTACCAACATCTCCGAATGATGGTATACCATAAGAACGGCTGGTATACTGCAGACAGTTAAACTAGGATAGGTCCTGGCTTGGTTCTGTAGTAATCAACAAATACAGGCAATGTAAAGTTTAGGAGGGCAAGGAGGAGCTTCCTATCTGAGCACCAGCTTCTGAATACAGTTGTAATGAACACATTAAAAACAACTGGCCAATGAATAACTGTTTAGCAGCCAGAGTGACGTCAAGTATCCCGTCAGGTTTTGGGAGGACACTCTGCCAGCTAGGAAAAGATGTTCGAAACCAGAAAAGAAAGAAATATAGTGAAGGAAGTTCATGTAATCGATACCTGGTCGACATCAATTGAGAACATAGCCAAGATAGCTTTACAGCCCTGTGAACTATCCCATTGTAAACCATCCCACAATGAGCTATCCAGAGGACAGAAAAAGCAAATGGTGATGTTTTTGGGAACTGGCATCTTGCTGAAAGTACGATTTGATACATTACAAAAAGCACATTCTGATAATTAAGTAACCAAATGGTTGAGTAAAAGTAGGATGGCACCAGCAGGAATTTGAAGGGAGTTAAAGAAACACACACTCGTATGGATAAGGATTAGAATTACAGGAGTGTAAGAAATAAGCAATGTTTGGAAGGTGCCTAATGAGATGATCAGCAGCAGTGACTCTGGAGAGTAACCACTGAAGAAGGGACTCAGTGAATAACCCGTCAAGATCAAATCCTGGCCAGGTTCATCAAGAGTGGGTAATATCTGAACACGTACTGAGTTTTGGAAGTTGTGAAACTAAAGTGTTGTGTAACTAAAAGAGTTGTCAAATTAAAGAGTTAATGAGACTAGTTTGAAACTATGTAGTGAATCTTTGAGTTGTTTGAACTAATCATGATTAATAAAGTATAGTTGTTAGGCAAAGTCACTGTCTGGTGTGTGTTATCACATGCTGCATTTAATTGGCAATAACTGCTACAGTGCAGTATTTTGTATTGTGATTGACATTACTTACAACACTTTTACACTATGGCCAACATTTCAATACAATACCCTATTAGTACTGGCATTCAGAGTTTATATTATGATATGAAATTGTAACAGACTTACTATTTAGATGTGCAGTTTAAATTGGCATTATGGTCGGCAGAGACAATATGGGCCAAAGGGCCTGTTCCTGTGTGCTGTTCTATATTCTACGTATTTGTTCTGCTCACATTGGTTGAGTCCATAATCCTCCATACATTGAGGCAAGTAACAAAGAGTTCAAGTATATTCAATCAAAACCTAACTATTACCCCCAACTACATTTAGATGCCAGCTAATAATGTTGTTACATACAACAATGCAACCTGAATATTTTACCTTTTAAAACACTAGATATATTTTATAGCTTTGACAAGTACTGCACAGATATTTATTTTGCAATTGTTACTAAATAATTATCATAAAATAAACTGGGAAAGAAATAAAACCTCAATGGATAAAGGAGCATGGATTACAAGGGGAAGCTGCTAACAGTCTTCAAAATTGTTAACCTCCATTGTTTCTTCAAATAAATACAGGGTAGTAATTAATTGTTGCCAGTTCAAAAAAAATACACATCTGGAAAGGAATTAAAGCACATCAATTGGTGGCATACAGTGAAACCTGCAGGTGGGAAATGAGAATTATTCATATCACAAGTTCCACCACCCTTCAGACAAACCATAATAACTTGCTGCCTAATAAAAAAAAATCATCTCTGGTTCATTTGCCAATTTAGTTAAATTAGTGTCCACTCGTTACTGCCCCTTCTCTTAGTGGAAATGGTTTTATCTACTCCACCAAAACCCCTCTTAATTTTGAGCACAAATATTCACTTAACTATTTCTGCTCTAATGAGAATAATCCCAATTTCTTCAGTCTTTTGTACTTGATATAATTCCAATACGTTTCTTCCACACCATATAAAGGGCTTTACATCATCCCTAACTACATTTAAAGATGCAAGCTAATAATGCTGTTACATACAACATACATTTAAATCAGATGCCCAAAAACTGGATACAATACTTTAGCTGAGACCTAACTAGAAATTTGCAAAGATTTTTGCTTATTTGTGCTTTCATACTCTATACCTCGGTTCAGAGAGCCAAGGATCCAACATGCTTTTGTAGCAGGTATATCAGCCCAACCCACTCCTTTCAAAGAGTCATATACATAAAGGTACATGATCTCTTGGGTCTGTATATTCCCATACCCCTTCATACTTTAGTTTGTTTTAGTTTGTATATAAATTTATAGATAAATTAGTTATAAATTCTATGGATTTTATAGAATAAAGAAAAAATCAAAATTATTTTTTCTAATACGAACTTCATCTTGCGAGTCCAATGAGAATACCTCTATTTCAGCAGCATTTATAGCAACTAAAGAAAAACAATATATACTTGGGCATATACAGTATATACATTTTATATATTCAACACAGAAAGGGATTCCATCTCTCAAATCCCGTGAGCTGAAAGTGTCTCTCAATCTGCACAAAGTACATCCTATTCTACTGCTACAATAAAATTCCAGAATTGTCTCCTACATATAGGCAACCCACAGGAGGTCAAGTGAGAGTGCCTCATATCCAGCAAGGATGGCAATTTAACTCCAGGTCCTAGCTAATGTGATGAAAGATTGTGTTGGAAGTGCATAAAATCCATGTGTTGTACAGACATATACAACCATCACTGCACACTTAGCACTACAAAAGGGACTCGTATTTGATATCAAATTCAAACCAATACAAATTGGAGCCGTATGTTTTACATCTTATTTGGCATGAGATCAGCTTTGAATTTACCTTTTCAGAAGCTTTATAGTTAACATACATATTTCATTGCAGCTGTGTCCATTAACTGCCATTCTGAATTGATATTCTCAAATTTTCTGCATTTTGATCAGTGCTGTAACAAAGGCCCACCATTTCAGAAGCTCTGTTGGAGCAGCAGAGCCTTGGTGCTGCTTCACCAGATCTCAACCTCAAGTCTGTGGTCTCCACATTGTATCCTTTTGAATCCACAGTGCATCTACTTTCAACATCAGTGCAGATTCCCAGCTTCATCATCTTTGATGTCCCTTTTTAATCAGAGATTTAACAAACAAAATATACTTTAGGGGTAAAGCTGACAAAGCAGGGAATCATTAGAGCAACTGCCAACTATATTTTATAAAATAGCCAACCTCTATTGATCAAAAGCTCAATTTAAAGAACTAGTATTTTTATTGACTCATTCAGAGTCATTAAATACAACACAAATTACATACTATCATACTTTACGGTTGTCCATTTCAGAACTATATATATATATATATATATATATTCTTTTAAAACAGTACGTTACTAATTTGAAATATTTTTCTGTGCAGTTTATTGAATTTCATTCACAGTACTACACAGCTCATGTTAGCGGTTCCTGCTTTATGACACAGTTCTGCAAGATGATCCCACTACTTTTCCCAGAAATCGCGTTGGGAGTTAAAGTCACTATGTTCCCTGCGGAAGATGACGTTCCTGGTTGTGGTTCATGTACTACAGAGCTTGGAGCTGTGTAAATGTAGTTGAATCCTGCATTGTCTAACATGTCAGACCAGGCCCGGTACTGAAATTCAGCAGCTCCCCAGTAGTTTCTAATACTGGATTCTGAACGGTGTCCAGTGAGTGCCATAATCTCCCGTGCTCCAAGGCCTGCATCGCACAGGAGACGAACAGTCGTAGTTCTGAGCGAATGGTTGGTGTACCTCTGGGAGAGTCTGGCAGCAATACTGATCCTAGGCATCATGCTTCCCAGATAATTTACCCCCATTGGCTCTCGCTTGTACCAGACAGGTTGTTCACGTAATTGTTCTGGTGTTAATTTTAGAGGATGAAGGTAAAAAGCAGGAGGATCAGGTGGCAGCTTAGATATATAAAGTTCAAGTGAGGTGACTGGACAGTTTGCATCTCCTGGCATATCATACATCCGGCCCAGCTTCAAGGGGTCCTCACGGCTTCTACTTTTTCCAGTATACTTCAGCATTGCATAGCGTCGCCCATTGGGATCTCGTTTAATAACAAAAGCGTCCGGAGGGAGGTCCCTAAGGATTTCCCGTCCACGCTTGGCAAAGTGCAACTGCAGGTCAAACCAGACTTTGTTGACGAGTGCAAGGGGTGTATGAAGTCCCAGGACCCCCGATGTTCTGATCTTTCGAAGGTCGCCTGCATTAATGGGGGGGTGATGATTTGTCTCATCCTTCCCTTGCTTTCTTAGTATCTTAAGCACACCCAGAAACACATTATTGGCACTGCTGAATTCCTTATCCTGCATCAGGCAGATTTGCCGGCTGTGAGGAGGCATCTTAAGGTGCCTGTTTAAACCAGCTCGGATCGATTTATAACTGGAAATACTATAAGTGTTACCATCATGATTCCTCACTGTGCCGTAAAATTCTCTCAAAATACCATTAAGTTCTTCCACTGATGTTGTTTCAAATTTATCATCTTTGCCCTTTTCAATAAGCCACTGCTTTAGGATAT